>NW_009714230.1:91184-91591 GCF_000703405.1 Apaloderma vittatum | reverse complement strand
TCTTTCTCTTTCTCTTTCTCTTTCTCTTTCTGTTTTTTAACTCCTCTCTTTGTCCTTCTTTATTCTTTTTCTTTCTATTTTTCTTCTTTCTCTTTCACTTCTCTTTTTTTTCTTGTTTGATTGACCTCCTTAAAGTGCACAACATTGTGACTGTTCACTCAACAGCTTGGGAAATGATACCATGCCATGTATTTGGAGAAAAGATTTTTTAATTGCTTGCATGTGCTTTCTGAGGAGGGAGATGGGATTTCCAGTTATCTGAAAGTCCTGAAGAAGCATATGCTCTCTTTTATGAAATTTTTGAATCAATGAAGAATTTGGAGGCAAACACTGAAAAAAGCCAGGCGCACTACATTCTGAAGGAAAGATTTTGTCATGAGACTGGAAGCACACAGGGATGCAGTAGA
>NW_009714230.1:75303-91171 GCF_000703405.1 Apaloderma vittatum | reverse complement strand
TCTTTCCCAAGGGTTTTTTTTTTCCTTTTGACTGCTGTAATCCCAAAAGAGGGTTGGTGCAGGGAACGGAGGTGGCTGTGCTGTCATGAAAACTGTTTTATTGGGTAAAGGAAAAAACTTCTCATAACGAAGCGTCTCCAAAAGAAATTCTGCAGACTCTGAACCACACCAAGCCACTATATTTTTTTTTCCACAGGGAAAGACAGCAGTTGCAACTATTAGTAAAACTAGAGCAATTTTTCCTTTCACAGCAAGCTTTTCTGTTGGTTGTATGAAAGGGCTTATCTATGGTGATGCTCCACACTCGTACTTCACAGGAGAATACAAGTACTTTCCTCAAACCAAAAATCGATCAGGAAAGTGGCCGGCTAGTTTTTTTCCCCCTCTCTCTCTCATCAAAACTGCTGAAATTTCACTTTGATGATGCAGGAATATATTATGATTTACACCTTCTAGCATCTGTTGCTCCTCAGTATAGTAGTCTTTGCAATTTCCACACTACCGAAACACACATCAAAGCTCACACAGCCTAATAAAATGGCATCACACTGAAGTGGAAATCATGCTAGAGCTGTGTCAATGGGGGTCAGGCTGTTCTTAGACCATCAGCCAGAACAAGAACTGGGGCTTGAAATTTAAAATAAGTCCTGACTGTCAAAAAGGCAGAAAAGTTGAGGTCTTTAAAGTCAGAGAAAATATTACTTACTCAAGTCTGTTTATCTTTCTCTTGTAGATTAAAACTGTGTGTGTGAGTTCAAGACAGGCTATTATCTGCTTTAAACCATAGATAATAAGAGTGTTTGAAAAGTACATGTACAAACTTTCTTCTGATATTAATTCTTCTTAAACCAGAGATATGGCACATTCCTTCCAAAATACAAGGGATACTTTTTCAGAAGGCATTCACACATCTCTTACCTTCAACACATACGCATAGTGCACCAATAGTCAGATATTTCGGTCCCAGTGTGCCAGGGCAAGATGCAACAATCTCTCCAGAATATATAAAATTAACTTTCATTTTCTCCACACTCGTATAGCTCTGATGAAGCTAAAGATGCTCAAGTAGGCAAGTAGGCTTTTCCTACCATAGGCAGAAGTGAATTTGCACCTATTTTCTGTGCATCTTTGGTACAGAAGATAGAACATTTCTTTCCTCTCTGCATAAAACACTGGACAATCTTATGCATCAGTTATAGACTCTTTAGCTTGTTTCCCTTTAACCTGAGACCTGGCTGCTCATCAGTCCTGTGTGCCCAGAGGAAACGATGGACTCTGTTTATAAAGCATACTTTGACAGGAGGGATTGTAATGTCGCTTTTTCCTCTTACATACAACTTCTCCTAATGGCTGCCAGGAAGGCATGTTCTAAAATATGGGTATATCTAGGTTTATTATTTCATATAGCTGAAGCTGTGAATAGTTAACGCTTAATAATTTTGGTAAGATGCTATTTTAATTTCATATGTGACATAAAAATTAGACCTGGAAAAGTCTCACTGAGCTATTCAGACACCCTTTTATTGCAAGCAGGAAAAGAAAGGAACAAAAACAAACTACATGAAGTTTCCACAGGAAGAAAAGAACAATCTGAAAGGCAGCAAGCCTGCCAGAAAAGACTCAAAACATTTGAAAAAAGACAAAGATAAAACAAAGGGAAAAAATCTTTTAAAGACAAGTGTGGCAATTAATTTCTAAGAAGTCTAACATTCTCCTGAAGCATACCAACAACTTGATTAAAAGGAGTGGCAAACACAAACCACTGCACTCTAGGTGGGCTTAGACAAAATGTATTTGAGTACTGCTTATGTCAAAGAATATGTAAAATAAAATAAACTCCAACCATTTATTTTTAATAATATGTTTGTAAATGAAGATATAGGAAAAACAGAGGAGGCTGCTCTTAAAGGAATTAAACCTAGTCATGGGAAAACTACTCCTTTTCCATCTCTGCCAGTCTTTGAGCTTGTGTGTGAAGAATTTACCCTTGCAGTGCCTCAATTTCCCATATTACAAGCAGGTAACACTGGTTTTAACATCTGGCTCTTAAAAACAAAATCTCTGAGTCATTTGGAGGGCTACATGCTGTTTATGCTGAACCTGTACAGTGTGAAGACATTTAGGAAGTCGATCATAGTTATTGCATCTATACATTACCAAAATAAAAGCAAATATATATCCAAATTCCCTATCTCCAAATCTCTGTTATCAATATGGACTATTCTCTTCTCTAAGGTAACACATGACTTTTATAGTCATCAGCATCTTGCATTTGAGGTATTACCCCCAGGAGAAAACAGTGTTTCTGTGGAGTATTATACTTGCTAGCATTTTTTTTTAGATTTCAAATAGAATTATTAGGAATACTCTCAGCAATTCTGATGAAGCTTCAGCAAAGCTGGGAAAGTATTGTTAAAAAAAAAAAAAAAAAGGCGATTAAAACTTCTGACCCTGCTGATTTTGAAATAATATCGTCACCTGCTACAAAAGCCATATCCTCATGTCTTTGGAAGAGACATACTCATCTTTGAAAAATTAATCTGAGCTCTGAACTCAGAGCAGGGGGACGTAGTCACCTCTAAATCCGAGCCAGACATCTGTGACCTGCTCCTGGACCAACACTGGCATCAGCTGAGGCTGGTCCACCTTTCATGGGATGCAGCCTCTGAGATGAAGGACCTGCCAGGCACCATATGAGTAACTCATGGCCACGATGCAAATGCTCTGTGTGATTAGCATGAGGCTGCATGATGCTGATCATTTCATAGTCTCGATATTTCATCTCTCCTTTCAGTAAACCTGTGCATAAGTAACCTACATAGGTCTAATTCCAGGTTTTGGAATTTTCTCCAGGTGACTAGGGCTGAAATATAAGCCTTACACAGCATCTAGTATCTAATTCCACAAAATGAGAATTTGTCTCCTAAAACACTGCAAAATTCTCACAAATGTTGGCTTTGGGTTTCCGTTTATGCATGAGATCTATCTGCAAATGCTGGGAAGGTATTTACACTTGAATTACATTGTCCTTCATGAGTTGCGCCATTCGAGTGGCTTAGGGTAGCGTTTTGTGGGGATTTTTAATAAATCCTTTTTATTGAAATGAAGATAATGGTAAAGATCATAGAATAGGAAGGGAAACTCTGAGGACGCTTTAAAGTGATCTGTTACTAATGGTATGAGGTACGTAAACTTTTACAGAAGTGCTTTCAGTCAGACATGAATTATTGATACCTGCTGTGCACAAGGTGAAAATAACAGATGTGATAAACAATGAAACAGCTGTGACAAAGAAGCCTTTTATTGTTTGTTATTCCATTGTTTATTATTTTCCCATTTATAAAGATGATGAATACAGAATGTCCTCTGTGTCTAATTTCAGTAGAGATCAATTCGAGAAACAATCAAAAGAATTTAATCATTGCAATGTTTATTGAAGCAATCTCTAGAAAATTGGACTGAAACTGCATCTCTGCAACATACATATACCTCCATCCGCTTCTTTTCTAAATGGAAAAGATATACCTAGGGCATGAATTAAAGGTAGGAGCTGATAATTAAAATGTAGAAACCTGAATTAGGGTGAAAGTTGAATTCCAGAATATTCTGCAAAAGTGTAAATAAAGTCAATTCAGGTTCCTCATCTCAGTTCACTCTCCACTCCTCTTTCACATGAGAGTAAGGGGATATCCACCGAAGGATTTAAAAATCTAAAATGTGTTAAAGATAGTGTATTTCCACATCATGCTCTGAAATCAGTGACAATAATTCCCTAGTCTATTACTAAAGCCAAGAATTTCAGAGCTCTACAAAGGGTCTGACATGCATTTAGATAAAATATTCAGAGCCCTGGAAGGGTCTAAGCTCTTGTGCTCCTTGGTATGTGCTAGGTTTTAACTACCAAGAATCAAGAATAGACTTCCTCTGCACTCGGAGTAAATTTTTACTAAACTGCAAGGTCTCTGTCCTTTCAGAGCAGGTGGCCCTGGCCCCTACTGGATGATCATGCAGGTGCTACTTCTGCTGTTCTTCAGTTTTATCATCCTTGGAGAAGAAATTGTTTGCCTGATTAGCTTCAGCATTTTTGAACTGCACATATAAAAATGCTTGAGTATAATATGCTCTTCTTTACTGCAGGAATTACAGAGGCAAATAATCAGCTGGAGCACTAATGAGGTGTTTGCATGCGTAATTAGATCACTTGTATGCACAGTTTTACATGCAGCTTCAACCTGAGCCTGACAGCTATGAAGAACTCAGCAACACCATTTGCTTGAATTCCTCAGCCTCCCTCTGTTTCTGATGATAAGAACAGTGCCTGCACATCAATCTTTTAGAGGAAAGACCAATAAAGACACAAAGACATATCCAAGCCAACTTCCAGCTACATCCCTCTATCTGGTGCTTCTGCCTGATGGGGTCTGAGAAACTCTTAAATCAGGGACATTAATTAAACCTTTGAATTCTCAGATGTGCCTGTATTCTTCATTGGTTAAGCCCTGAGGTTCCAGTGGACATTAAACTCTCTGACTAAGACCCTTTAAAGTATAACGTTTAGTGTAATCCCCTGATACAGACTGAACGTATGTTCAGAACACTCACATTTCCCCAGAAAACATTTGCTTACCATAGGAAAGCTTGCACTTTACTGCACTGTCAGGTTTTTCCAGTGTGCCTTACTGGGAACTTTACACGTGGCAACAGCCTTTTAACAGCTGCTTTGCAAACAGCTACAAGATCTGCTCAGTTTACTGTAGTCTCCACTGTACTTGCTTCATATCACTTTTTCCTCATGATTTCTTACAAAATGGGGCACGGTGGCTCGCGGCAGCGATGCAGCCTACAGGATTGAACACTAACTGGGTAACAAGGAAATCTTGATTTTCTTCCAGGGTTTCTGTGCGTTGTGAGTCACTTCACTTCCCCATGCCTCTATTTCTAGCAGTGCAAGGGATGATGTTAGATCATTTTTAAAACACTTTGGAAATATCTTGATGAAAAGTGTTCTGTAAGAATTAGGAAATAATTCTGTTTGCATCTGCAAGCACTTACTGGTGTAGGATGCAAGTTAACTGTGTGTTGTGTTTGGCAAAAGCCTCTCTTACCAATTCTCCTCTTGCACTAGGAAATCAATTAAAGCAAGTCATTAACCTCCTTTATGTAACTGATGTGGTAATGTGCTCTGATGTCCTGCTTCTTTAGTAACATTTAATTTCTTTTTACAAGCAAACGGTATTCAAGAGTACTAAGTATTTGTATTGAACCTTTAAAGGTCTAATACAAAACACGTTGAGATTAGTAAGAAGACTCCAAAGATTTCAGTAGGTTTTATGTGAACCTCTCTTTTTTTATTTTTTTGGGGGGGGCGAGTGGGGAATGTTTTTTTGCGTTGATTAAATTATCTAAACAGAGATATACTTATACTGGAAATTATAAGATTACTTTTGAGATTTTCATGAGAAACATTTGGACTGGACATCCTGACAATTCATTTTCCATCAATTATTTGAAAACTTTTCAAAAGGACTAACAATTTCCTCTTGTAAACTAAGTGCTGCAATGCAGGAAAGAAGAAAAGTCTGCTTATATATATATAGAATGAGGCAACTATTAACAAAATTGCATAAATAACAGGCAATAATTCCCTTCCTTAACAAAAGTGTTCATCCAATTTTAAAGGGTTAACTTTCTTCTGAACTTTTTTCTTAATTTTTATTTTTTCTTAAAAATAATTAATCCAGTCCACCTCACCTTAAAATCCCTCCAAGTAATCTCTATACCTATGATTTTCCTGGAGCTCGGTTAGAGGTGTAGCTGGACTTAGTTGCATTCAAAATTAAATTTCCATTCTCAGTGAAAATATATTTATTTTGTTTACTAATGTTTATTAATATTTGTTGGGCTTGGTCAACTTCATTCATATTCCTCATATCTCAAAGCCACAGTGGCTGAAATATATACAATCTTGATGTATGTGGGAATAAAATTTGTAGATGTGGATGGAGAAATATACATACATTCACTGTAGTTTCGTATCTAATTCAGCTACTACAATGTTATATGATGTCTTTTCCCTTAACGCTGTCTGATTTTCTGGTTTCTCTAGCATCTCTTCTGTGTTCTATTTTTGAAACTCTTTTCCTTTCTTTATCTTAGAAATTGGTGAAGGTGTGCTGTTTCTTTGACACACTTTGTTTTTCTATTTGGTTTTCTACTCCCTCCATCAAAGCAAATCTGGAGCCAGTCAGCTGTAAGGTTGTCGTTCATGTGATCCTCCTTCTGATCTTTACAAGAATGTTCAACTATCATATTTTTAACATAAATGATCTCATGAGAAGCCCAAGTCCAAGCTTTCTCTTAAGCACCCTTTTAACTCACAGGTGTTTCTGGGATGATGCCTTGTAATGTGTCAAATAGGGATCCAAAGTTGACTCTTAAAGTTGGCTTTTAAAGCATCAATTTAATATCTTTTTAAAGTATTTTTCATAACATTTTTTGCTAAGACTTAAAAAAAATCTTAATATCACATGACCTTCCAAAACATTTAAATGCCTAGCAATCAACTTGTTGACTGTTATCTGTCATTACCTTGGCGGACAGCAAACATAGATGTTCTATTTGAGATTGTATTACAGTATCTTAGATTATAGTATATGTTCACCTGTATTCTCTAATACAGTACAATTTCTGGGTAACAAGAATAATAATCCAGAATCAGTACATAAATGTTTTCAGCATACACAAACAAATTTATGCCAACTGTGGACTGTATATCTGGTTTTGTAAGTACATTTAATATTTCAGTGTCAGACACGTATTCTTCCTTTTTCCTTTTCCAGCTTTTTCCATAATATTGTTCTTACGGGAATTCCTGACATACTGGCTTGTTTTATCCATATTTCCTTTAGCTTTTGGTTCTAGCTTATATTTCTCTCTATGTATCTTCAAATTTATTTGATTATATCATATGGTCGTGCATGAATTATATTTTGTATACTCTGCTTTTTGTATGTGTGTTCAACACATTTTTCATCTGTGCTTTTATTCTACAAGTGAATTTTGTCCCATCAGTATGATTCATGTGCGAATGCTTGACCTGGAAGACACAGATATTCACTAGTGGTCAAGGAGATGTTCTAGTCACTGGATGTAGCTATATGGAAGAACAAATATGATTTAAGAGTTTCTAGCAGTTCATGCACAGTTTCCTAAAAATCTTCATTTTTCAATATGTATATATGCATCTGTCACATGCACACTCTAATTTTTTTGGTCTTTTCCTACAACGGATTTTCTTTACAAATAAATAAAGCTCTGCATAAAAACAAGGCACCGCTTTTTGCTTCCATGCTGTATTTGACATTTAACAATGCTCATATTTTATTTGCATTTTTCAAGACATCTTATTGAATATTTATCATTTATTTTGCCTCCATGTTTATATTTGTGCCTGTGTTTTCCTCTAAAAAATTGTATTTGTTCTAGCTATACTATGTATTTATTGAAATAGATTTTTTATATATATATTTAAATCAGAAATATAGGACAAACGTTTTCTTCCTTTTGGGAACCTGATCTAAAATCTGATCTTAAATTAGAGACTAGAGATTTCACAAACCCTGAAGAGTTACATGGTTTACTTAGCTATTCTGAATATATTACAAATCTCACAAATTTCTTCAGTTTTACATTCTCATGAGATACTGAAACTTCCTAATTTCAGAGCTTTTCAAGGAGTGCACTACTTTTTAAATACATTTAGCACAGATTTTAACATTTTTGGCTTCATCATCTAGCTACAGGCTACTAAACACACCAGGTCCTCTAAATCACTGACAGCAGAAAATGCATTTGAAACATCAAGACAGATCTCATAGTTTGCAATATTTCCAATCAACTGGGTTAATCATTTATGGATGAAAGAGTTTATGGTGAGAAGCAGAAGATTTGTTTGAAAGGTCAGGTTTCTCTTAACACTATTGCTTTACTTGGAGTTGAAGATTTTACTCTTGATACAATCCTCTTGCAGAAACCTGAGACTTTGTCCACAGCATTTGCAGGCTCCATTTGTTGAATAAATGGTCTACCTCCTGAACCACGTCTTTGAAATCGTGCAAACACTTCAGACTGCTATTTGGAGAGGTTTTTTTCTTGTGCAAAAATCTTTTATGTAACCAAAAATCCCCAACACAGTGCAGATGCTGTCCTCAATTTAGGAAACAAAGACACCCTTTCTACAGCTGTTCCAGAATATACCAAGAGGCTGCAAGCAGATCTACAAATAGATCTAGAAGTACAGCAGCTCAGTTCTGTTAGTGCTAAAGGGTTGTTTGGATCTTCTTTCATTTATTAACAACACCACTGGCCTACACAGCAAAGCTTTGATCACTTCTTCTTCTGACAGACTGTAACCTTCATTCATTTAGACTTCACTCATTCCCGTGAATTTTGCATGTTTATTCAAAACTATAAAAGTCACTGTCTTGACACAAATGAGCCAGTATTCAGGTAGAAACAATACACGTCTTGTCACTTTGGTTTTGTAAATAAAACCTTAACAATTAAATTATGTAATTACTCCTTCTTATATTGATATCTCTGCAAGGAGAACACACTTCTCGGTAAAATTACTGGATATGAATGCCATTCCAGGGTCAAGCATAAAATCCTCCATTAACTTTGAATAATCCCAAATCTGTAACGTTGTTTTTTTTCTGATAAGTCTTTTGCAAAGCTAAAATCACTAGTGTCTGGTTTTTATCAAGATAATGCAAGGATTAGGAAAATATAATACTAACAGAGGTATTAGCCTTCTTTAAAAATTTCAAAGCCTTTTAGAAAATGTATTTTTACATTGGATTAATAGCAATTCAATCTCCCTCTCTCTTGTTGGAGGGTCAACAGGTTTACCCAAACTGTTTCTGCGTGGTGAGGGGCGTATTCCTTGGTGTTAAAGTTGGGCCAGCTGAAGTGGGCTGGGCTGGTTAATAAACTTTGACAGACGCTTTCTGTGACCTCCCCACCACCCTCCCAGGGGAGGAAAACAAGGGAACCAGGGAGAGAGACTTTGAGGGTGAAAAAACCTTGGACCAGTTTAATGAAAAAGAAAATAGTACTAACAACAACAATGAAGATGTTAAATTACATACAGATATTATATAAGTGTACAAATGTATACAAAGATAGAAGTGAATATGTTAAAAGAGAATCCATGCGCTTATGACAAGGTGACAAGGAGAAAAATCCCAGGCTGGACTAGGCAGCAAATGGGAGTGTCCGAGCCCAGAGTTCCAAAGAAAACTCAAAAAAAAACTAAACAAGAAAAGGCAGCCTTGGAGCATCCATGCTGCTCCCACTGGGAGACTCAGGGCAAGGCAGCCAGTGGAGCATGGAAACAGGAGGCAGGAACACCAGAAGCACAGGGAGACATGACAAACAGCCAATAGCAATCCTTTCAACACAGTAGACACTATAAAGGCCCCCTCAGTCTCTTCTTAGGTGCCCTTTTATACTGAGCACCATGGGAAGGAATACCATGGTCCATCTTAGCCACCTGACCCATCCTTTCCTCCCCATAGGCACAGTTGTCCCTCTCCCTCATTCTGTTTGCCACAGGGTTCAGGCAGTCTCAGAAAACTTATATCCTGGTGCTCTCAAAACCTGGAATGAAGGAAAGCAAGAGTTTTGCTTTCCTGTATCATGACAAGCTTCAGACCAATTTCCTATTCTGCAGGGGTCTTGCCTGTGCTACATCCAGCTTCACTATCAGGAGAATTACGAAAGACAGATTTTTCAGCTGAGATAATGCTTTAGAGGTCCAACAAGCACTGAAATTTGATCCTAAGCCATCTCACATCAACTGGAAGATAGGGCCTTCAGGTGATAAGTTGGTAGTTGTAGCTTATTCCCATGGTACAAGGAGTTCTGGCTGTTAGGACAACCTTTACTGCTGTCGACTGATCCAAAATGATATTCCTGTTACAGTATTAATTATTGTAGATAATTAGAAACAGCCATATAAATACCTCCAGAGTGGTATGCTCTGAAAAGCCTGATTGGTAGAGTGTCACATTTAACAATGCGGAACAGAGGAGTAAAGAGAATCTCTAATTACATAGAAAAGATAAATAACTCTATGCACACGTGTGGAAATGTGAGGTGGACATCACATAAATAGCCCAATCGTAGATGTAAAGAGGCAATATCTTTCTTCCCAGATGTCAAGAGGCTGTGCGGGCCCTGCATGTAGCCTAAATTTCACTCCTCTGCTTGGCTGCCAACTTGTTAGACCTTGTAGGCCATTGCTCTTCCTTTTCTACAAGCCAACAAACTGATCTCTAGGATCTTCCCCCAGCCCCTGGATCTTTCTTCCCGTCAGGATCTTAACCTTCTTCTTTCTGAGGCAGTTTCTTCCTTTCAGGAACACTTCTTTTTTTCTTTTTTTTTTATATTTTGGCACAACCTCTTCTTTCCAGACACCCAGTCCTCAGCTTTTCCAGTCTAAACAGTCTGTGTCAAGCAGTGCATCACATGATCAGCCTCTAAACTGATAGATTTGTCTCATGTCTCCTTAAATACTAGAGGAGTCAAGAAATACCGCTTTTCATTAGTATATATGTAATCAAAATTTACAGCTAGCCTGTACCAGGTGTAGCTAGCATGTACCAATCTTCTGCCTGTGAGTTCAAAAGTTAACTTTAGATATTGCCCCCACACACATGCATTTCTGGGTTTATAAATATCCAGCTTTTCATCACCTGTATTCATAATTTAAGTTATTTTTCCACCTATGAAACCTGCCAATAGAAATATATGAGATTTTCTTATCAAAGGGGGAATAAAGTTCTCAGGAGGAGTACTGGGAGTTTATTCCTTGAAGGAAGGCTGAATAGACATAGTTAAATATGAGGTAAAGTAAAATGAATAAGTATTTAGAATCAGCAAGGTTCAATATTCCACCCTGGGCCAAATAGTAAAGACACTACAAACAAGAAATGGAATAGTTTAAATATTTGTAAAGAAAAAAAAAAGAAAGACATGTTGTATTAGCTCACCCAGATGGCTCATGGGCTCTGAGCTGAGCCATATCACGGTATTACAAACTGGACTCCTATCTGCCAGGGTGCTGGGTACCAGCAGCATCCTTGAGTACTAATAAGACCATTTGCTAGGGTAGAGGTAGGAATATGTGCACAGTCACAGATTTGGAGCCTTACGCTCATGTTCTTTTTGTTTTGTTTTGTTTTCCCTCAAAGTGCACAATTTTTCCCTCTCTTCTTCTCAGCCATTTTCACTGGCATAAGTGAATTATTCTCTGCTCTGATCCCTCCTTCCAGTTTCAGAGCCTTTCTTCTCGAGGTGTCACAGAGATGCAAAGGTTAAGTCTCCTCCCTAGGCAGAGAGGCACTAGAGATACTGAAAGCTGTCAACAGTTTCGATAGGAATCTTCTTTTCACAGTGAAGGACCCTGCATGTCAAAGCAAGCTGTTCAGCAGCTTGGATTCAGCCGATTTGATCCAGCCTGTTTACCTCTAAGGATTACTTGCAGGGTGGGTGTTTGCTCTGCACTTAACTCTGGCCTCTACTTCAAATATTGATGGTCTGCTAGTGCAAGGTGTAAAATTCACTTGACTGTTACACTAGAGATAACACCAAAATGCTCCATGTAAGTGTGATTCTGTCAGATGGTCTGATTCTCAACATGGCTTATTTTGATTTCCACACCGGCTCTTTGCAACCGATTATCTCTGCTCCCACTAAGTGCGAGCCAAATTATTATGGAAACCACTGCACTCTCTAGAATATGGATGGCAGACTCTTTCTAATTTTACTCTCACATTCGATCCAAAGGATTTTAGAGCCTGATTCAGTACAAGCACATTCTGCAAATTAAGTATGTGAATAATTGTGTTCCGTTTCAGGAAATCAGAAAAGAAATATTTTCTTAGATAATAACCCCCACTAGGAAACACAGCAAATGTGGTGTTGTTCCATTATTACTCTGTTATGAGATCAGATATTATTTCGTCGTCAATAAGCAACCACTTACACAAGCAGCTTAATATAATAAATCAATTATGTAATTTAAATTTTGCATTTTGAATTGCTAGCAAAAAATGTCCCTTGAATTTTAACAATGTCATTCACCATGCTTGTTGCAATACTAACATCTTAACTACCCTCTTTAATGCAATCTTAACACCGAATCATAGAATCAATCATAGAATCACAGAATCAATCATAGAATCATAGAATCATAGAATCATGGAATCATAGGATCATAGAATAGTTCGGATTGGAAGGGACCTTTAAAGGTCATGTAATCAAACCCCACCTGAAACAATCAGGGACATCTTCAACTACATTAAGTTGCTCAGATTCTCATCCAATCTGACCTTGAATATTTCCAGGGATGGATCATCTACCAGCTCTCTGGGCAATCTGGTCTAGTGTTTCACTATTGTCATAAAATTTTTTTCCTTATATCTGGCCTGATAACATCAGCCAATAAAACGCGTGAGTCATTAGCTCAAGCACAACTCATTTTTCTAGAAGCCAGTGGTGGCATCTCTACATCATCTGGTGAATCAAACAAACTCCTGTTTTGCCATATACTTTCTCTGTAGTATCAGACAAGTGTCTGTTGATTTTGCATTCATGTCCATATTCTGTGCTGAATTTAAGTATCTATCATGCAAGTCATGTGTACTAAGATACTGGTGCCATTACTGTCAGTGAAGATCTGAAGCTCAACTCATTTGTCTCATTTGTCTAGAAACATTTCAGATGTCTTAAAATATCTACCCAAGATGTTTTCATGGGTTTGGTGGACAGAGCATAGATTCAAGGGAACTAACTTTTCTTGCAACTTTCCCTTAGAAACAAGACAAAGGATGTGATCTTCCATCCATTTCCATTCATGATGTATTTCATATGTGTTTTTAAGGTAGAACTAATTTATTGTGAGTACTTATGTGGTTTGTAGTTGCTGTTAAAGTAGTATAAGACATGCTTCCCTGAGCCTCTTGCCTCATCACAGCTCTGGGAGGCAAGAAAGTATTAGATAGGGAGAATGAAAGTCCAATTTTCTTTCCATTGCCTCCTGTCCTTCCTGCCTAGAATATTAGTGTCTGATTCTCTGCAGACTGGGATTTATATCATAGAGTAAGGTCCCAGTGCTCAGTGTACAAAGAAGGAGAGTTAAAGCACTTTAGAAGGAGATTTAAATCAGTCAACAAGCTGAGCGAAGGGTAGCCAAGAGCTTCCCGATGGTGTTCCTATATACTGAGCAGGTAACAAGTCTCAAATTCTCCCTCTCAGGAGCTTTTCTTTATGTTTGAAGGAGACACTTTTACTCACAGGGAAGCTGTAGTTCAGAGTGTTCTTCTTCAGGTAGATGCCTCTAATCTTTCCTTCAAACAATAGAATGAGACACCTGTCTCTTCTTTCACAGAATATAGGAGAAAAAGGAACAGAACAGCTCATGAGCTCAAGACACTCAAAGTGTGAAGGGGGAGTCCTAGACTCAGTCCTTCCTTCTGCTCATGTCTAGCCTGCTCTTGGAAAGAGATGTCTCCAGTAACTGCTAACTGCTTGTAGCAGAGACATTTTCTATGTATCAGAAAAGGCATTTTTTGACCTAGAAGGAGTCTGAAGGCTATAGTTTTCTCCTTTGAGGGAAAAGAGAAGTTTCTGGCTTATGTTTCAAGAAACAGCATTTTGCATGCAACAGTCAAAGAATGAAGAAACAAATTTGCAAAGTTAGTGTTATAAGAAGATTTTCAGACTGTTGTGATTCATAAAGCACTTTAGAATGGGAGCATACACTTGCTAAGAAAAAAAGGCTGATCTAGCTAGAAGAGCTCTGGATTATTAGTTGAAAGAGTTGTGTTTCTCCCTATACTCGGGAGCCTTGGTAAAGGGGTGTTCCATTAATGATTGTGATATTCCTGCTTCAGTTCTGTTCTGATGAGGAACAGAAATATAAAGGCAAGCCACGTTGAATCAGAAATCCTGAGTTCACATAGTCACTTCAGTGCTCCAGCTGAAAAATAGCTAGAAGTGAGCACAAATAAGACTTAATCCCCTATGGAAGCAGCCTCAGTAGCATTTCAGACTCTTTTACTCCCTAGCAATGCTTTCTGAACAGGAATAAGAGATGACTCAAAGCACATCCCTAGCCTTATATCAGAGCTACCTCAAACAGAATATTTAGAGTATTTAGAATATTCATTCCCAGTGAGCACAGTGATATAGTTATTGCAGTACATGGTACCCTTCCTTCTGCCTAGAAACAGAATTCCTTGGGTGTGTTATATGTTCTATACTGATAACAGATGGTGGTAATTTTTTCTGTAGCCTCAGCTGAATAGTTTCATGTTTTGGAGAAGGAGTTCTGTGGTGTTATTTCTGCAAACCACAAAGTCGTGAAGTGTTGTGGGGTTTTTTTCCCAAGCTGAAATGAAGATTTTTTTTTTCTGCCTAGGAAATTCTACACTGTTTTAATGTAGAACTCAAAAAATCTTTTCTGACAGATATGATTATTTTTTAACTTAAGCCATCATTTATTAACTGAATGTATCTGGCCAGCTTAAATGACATTCTTTTGATATTTTTTACATGTATTCTTTTCTTCTTTTTAATATGTATCCTAGGAGATAATGGCAGTCTATAAGATTTTCGAAAGTCAAATCATGTTATATGTATCACATGGGAAACATTTATGGTAGATGGCATGAGTGAAAATTAACCTTGTTAGAGCATCACGTTAAGTAATTACAGTTTGAAATATGCACAGTATTATACCCCATAGATGATTAACCCACTTTTAAGGAGTGATAGGTGTTATTAAATGACCTATTCACTGAACTCTAGAAGGTGTTTGGTAACATGCATACACCACAAATTATGATTCTGTGTTGTTAATCATCCAAGTCTCCTTCATGACTCAGTAGAAGTAGAAATCAAAAGGCAAAAGGCTAACAGATAACCCCTTCTTTTACAGGGCCACATATACATTACAATAAATAAAACTGTTTAGGGCATAGTTCAAAAAGAAATGACCTATTCCTGTGTTTCCTTTCAGATTTAACCATTTCTGCCTTGCCACCTCTGTTTTCTTGGCTGGAGATGCAATCTTCCACAATACCTATTCCCCCCACCAACATTCTGTCTCCCCGTTTCAGGTGTCCCCTTTCTTTAGCCCTTTTCATCCTACTCCATATTGTGTTTTCATTTCATTCCAACCATGGCATATGCAACATCCAGCTGACTGGGAGAGCACTGGGCTTCCCAATCAGTTTCATTTGATGGATTTCCATGCATAAAGCAGCATGAGAAAAGGGCAGAAGAGCAGAGTCTATGTACACATGTAAGTGGCTAGAGGTCTTTGCCAGTGCAAGAAGCTTGGCGGAGGGTGCCCATATTCTCCCCTGTGTACTGTTACCTTTTTAATATATACATCTCCATGTACACTTTCAGAAACAAAGTAAAACTGCTCAAATGTATAATAGATAAGGGAAAGACAGCAGACTGAAACTAATTGAGCTATTCCTCCAACAGAAATGCAAGAGAAAGGGTTATTAATATTCTTCCTAGAGGCTTTGGATGTGCTCCAATATGTGATGAGAGATCTGCACCTGTATCCTTTGTGAATATTTAAGTATACCTTATTGTGGTGTCAGGACACAGACTTCTGTTCTGTTTGTTCTGCTAATGGGATTTATCTTCGTCAAGTAATGTTCAGCATGAGTTCTTCTAAAAGATGCCTGTATGGTTAAACTGTGGTAACTCAGATGATGAGATAAAGACTTGACTGAACACTGAGTGTTGCTTATGAAATAATCATGACTTTGAGATGATGGGTAGA
>NW_009714230.1:60486-75281 GCF_000703405.1 Apaloderma vittatum | reverse complement strand
AGGAGTTTCATTAGGTAGACATGGGTTGAGCCTGTTGTAATCCAGATACAAATGAATTTGAAAAACTGTTCTAACTTAAAACTTTCAGATCTGAATAATTTAAATTGCCTGATTGCTCCCTAAACTAACATCTTCATTCCTGTTTTGATGGCAGAGAGGAATGAAAATGTTATATTGTACTGAGCTTAAATAACTTCAGGAAACTTTCCCGTCTAATCAGGGAAAATCAAATTTATATGTTTGGAAGATGAGAATGTACAGTTGTGCCAGAGGAAAACGCGTTAGTCTTTGGACTGATTCTTTCCTCCAAACATAGCGCAAGGGACCGATTTGCATAGACAGGATGCAAGAGAGGATTGGTTACCGAGCCCTCTGAATTTTTACAATATACTAAAGAGAGGCAGAAGAGTCTGAAGTCATTAGTCTGGCTTTAGCCAATATTCTGAAGACTGGGAAACTAAAATTTAGGGACTTCTAAGGGATCTGAATCTTAAATCACAAAATCACAGAATGTCAGGGGTTGGAAGGCACCTCAAAAGGTCATCTAGTCCAGTCCGCCTGCCAGAGCAGGATCACCCAGAGCAGGTCACACAGGAACGCATCCAGGTGGGTTTGGAATGTGTCCAGAGAAGGAGATTCCACAGCCTCCCTGGGGAGCCTGTGCCAGGGCTCTGGCACCCTCACAGGGAAAAAGATTTTTCCAGTATTTTTGTGCAACCTCTTATGTTCCAGCTTGAACCCATTGCCCCTTGTCCTGTCATTGGACGCCGCTGAAAAGAGCCTGGCTCCATCCTCCTGACACTCCCCTTTGACATGTTTATAAACATTAATGAGGTCACCCCTCAGCCTCCTCCTCCTCTTCTCCAACCTAAAGAGACCCAGCTCCTTCCGCCTCTCCTCATCAGGGAGATGTTCCACTCCCATCATCATCTTTGTGGTTGCACTGGACTCTCTCAAGCAGATAAATATTTCTTAGAAAATGAACAGCACTTGAGGCTGTCTTCCGCAAATCCTGAACCCTTCTGTTAACCTTGATCCCAAACAGTTATGAATTTAGAAAGCAATAGAGAGTGTACAGCCCTGGCATCTCCTCTCCCCTCCACACCTCATTGAGTATTGCCCAGCTCAAGGTTTATCTTGGCTCGCACGATGCCTTAGTAGGTGCAGCTATACCTCCCACCACGTCATCCTCAGCAGCATTTTTACACCTTGCTATAAAATCTATTATTTGTCATAGGTAACTTAAATACACAATTTTTAAAGAAACACTGGCTTAAAGCACAGTCTAGCTTAACTATATGTGTGTATATATATATATATATACACGTGCATGAAAGAACTTGCTTAATAAGCACCACAGTATTCTATGCAATGAGTTACAAACCCATGGCAGAAGTCCTATCAAAGGGCTACTTAGAAACATTTCACCTAGAAGGATTCCCTAGGAAGGTAAAGTGGAAAACTCATTTGATTGTCCAAATGTGTGCTGCAATACAGCTATACACAGAGAATAACGTCCTTCCTACAAACCACTGTGGTTCTACAGCAGATGAGCAGTACTTACTGCCAATCCTGATGGATCCTTATTTAGCTGCTCTTCAAGACCAGCAGTGATATAGGCTTACAGATCCCCTAAATAATATATGCGAGCAATTCACCAATTAGAGCTTCAAAGTTTCTACTTCGTGTCTCCTCTGCCACTCCCTTACTTTAAAATATTTGACAGCTATTTTTCCTTGATCTACTCATAAGATCCCAGAAAAACTCATTTAAAAACCCTACTGGAGAAGAAATTACTGACTGTACTACTGTCCTAACCATCTAGGGCTTCCCTGAGAACATTTTCTTCATCAATGGGCTGGAGTCAGTCTTCACCTGACTTTCCTCTTGTATCTTTTGCAAATAGACAAAAGGGGAAAATATCATCTGATTTCAATTTTTTACTACTTGTACCCTTCTGAGGACAGGCCTGATGATATTTCACAGCCTTTTGTTACCACAGTCTGCTTATTTCACTAAGGCAGAATTGATCTGATTTTGAGTTTGGGAAAACATAGCTGTTCCAAACTTCTGCCTCCAAATTATTAAACTTTTAAGAGGGAGATTGATCATTAAATCACGCAGTCAGTCATATATAATACATGCTATGGAATTACATACTTGTGCATACACTGAAGAACCAAATTAATTTTATTTAGCTAAGACATCTTCCACATTGGAAGCCACTGAAGCGTGGAGATACCTCTCTTTCATTTAGCAGTTTGTTGAATCATAGAATCACTTTAGTTGGGAAAGACACAAATGTGTGGAATATGTACAAGTGTGTGTGTCTCTGCTACCTAATTTCAAATTCAGGTGGTTTTAACCTCAGCTTTATTTCTATGTTTATGCAAGCCAGTATCTTTAGAGGCACAGGACCATGTAATGTAAACTTAACAAAGGCTCTGACAAAGCTTTTCTAACAAATTGTAAATCATCACATAGTTCTGATGGTTCAACAGCAGAAATCTTCCTGACAGGAAGCAGATTCACTTTAAGCACAGATCTCCAAAGTGCACCAAAGGAAATAAGGTCCATATTTATGCATATCTTATGTACAGAAGGGCTGAGAAATTGAAGTGAAATGACAAATCAAGAAATTCAATAACAGATAGCTAAATCTGGAAGAAAAGATGCATAGATTCATAGGATATCCAGTCTGAACCTCAATGGATTTGAACACACAGTGCTTTTGCAATCTTAACATGGAGTCTACGAAATACGTGCAAGGGAAACAAAGTATACTTCAAAGTGCTGTTAAGTACATTTTCAGAAAGAATATAGAAGATGCAAAGATTAGAGCTGGAAAAAAGACTCAAATAAGGTAATGACTTAGTTTAGGTCTTCATTCTCTAAAATCAAATTATCATCTTATATTACTGAGGGTGTACAGAGGAAGGATGAATAAGATAGTTCCTACTATTGCCCAACATCTGTGATGCTTAGGAACAAGGATATTCTGACACTCCTGATCAGAATATGGCAATTCTTGTCACTGTTCCTATTTCATGAGGTTGGGGGATGTCTATGGATGTGAATGCACAAAAGGTGGATAGGGGTCTTTGCAAGGAAAGACAGAAAGAACTGAGGGTAGTTTTAATAGGATAGCTCTCTGTTAGCCTTGAGAAGATGTAAAAAGCTGAAAATAAGTCAATGAGAAAGAGGAAATTAGAGAAAATTGCAGATGAAAGAGGAAGAATGGGAGAAACTTGATGGAGAAAGGCAATAGGCAATGCTTTCAGCCACCTTAGCCATTGCCTATTTTGTGCTCTCACCCTGCATACATTGCCATGGATTCTAAGCATCTGTCCCAGAACGAAAGCCTTTCTGATGCTGACTAAATAGAAACCAATTTCCTTCCATGTTTTTTGTCTTTCTCTGGTGTCTTCATCTCATTGTCCATTACCTTCTTTCTCATCTCACTGACTCTGCAAACATAGTTGCAATGATATTTGGCATCAAGCTGGAGTCGATAAAGAGAATGCATGAAGCTATTCGTGTAGGATGTCAAACTACTATAAATCTCGTACCGCACAAGAAAGAGGTTTTTGTATCTGAAAACTTAGATTTTGGCCACTTCTCAACACTGTGTATTACATCATCCTCCTCAAGTCTGGAATTTTTTTCTTATCTTTGTAATGAATTACTCCACTGTGGGTGGTCAGATTTGCCTGAAATTATGCCATATTAAGGTATGGAAATTTGAAATTCAACTAACAAAGAAAGAAAGAAAAAAAATAACAGAAGCCAAAGCAAAAAGTTTAAGATACTTTTTATTTCTTTGGAAAGTTTTTTTTTTTTAAATCTGGTTTGGTTGTAATTTTGTAATTTAATTTTTCTAATATATATTTGCCTAGAATGGCATAAACCAAATTTAAATTGGAAACGATTTGGAAAATCCTTCACACGTCGATGTAAAATTTCAGAGGATTTAGATGCACTTTTAATTTCAGTGTATTGACTGTTTCAGTAGAATTATGACTAATGTCAGTGTGTACAATAAAAGGAGCAAAACAGACAGCTATAAGAAGGAATATTTTAGTTGTAGCAATCACTATAGCCAAGAAAAATTGAGCCGGTTTTTAGACACGCAAGCTGCCTTTCAGAGCTAAAACAGGAGCAGCCATTTTCAGGTTCACTGTTTACTATCTTAATAATTTCTAGGCTGCTTGGCCATTTTTTTCATTCCTAAACTCTAAAATCTTAAGCTGGAAGTTTTCTAGAATCCTATGGTTTCATATAGTTCAAAGTCTTGGTTATTTTAGTACAAACAATAATGTCCATCTTATAATTTGTCTCTTTGCTTTGAATCTAAATAAATTCTCACTAAAAGAGAGAAAAAAATAAAAGGAATGGAATGGTAAATAAAATGGCTGGAATGGTAAGTGTCCTGCACAAGCCAATGAAGGAGAAAAAACTGCAAAGAAAAGCTTTTTTATTTTGCTTCTCATAAAGCATTAAATTTGTTACTAATTTGAGCTGCTGCATTTAAAAAAAAAAGACTTTAGGTTTTTAAAAAAAAAAAAAAAGTTGATGACCCTATCTAAACACTATAAATGTTGAGCATTTTTCATGAGTAAATAGCTGTAATATATTGGTGTTCCCACATAACCTGAGTAGAAAAGCAAAAGCTAGCAGTTGCAGAAGTCTTGCATGGTGCATTTAAACAATTAGTACCAAAACAAACTACTGAGAGCAATTAGCATAAGAATATCCAAGAGCTGTCATTGCCAAAAAAAAATGAGAGAAATGCATATACTGGAATGAGTAAAACCTTTTGCTAAACCAGACCTGGAAGCTACCCAGCCGAGTTAACGTTGTGTATGCGGCCTTGTAGATCACTGAAGATGCCCATCATGCCTCCTGCTCCTACCCCAAAATCTCATGCCTCAATTTTATCTTGTGCCAACAACTCAAGACCTAAAATAAGTCATGTTTTTTGCCAGTAGAAATGGTAAATCAGAAGATTAAATACATGAAAATAGGAAAAAAAAACTCAAAACACAGCCAAAACTCTTTTATCTATAATACAGTTTATAATTACGCTACTTAATAGTAGATCGTAATTAGGATTAGTAATACAGACATTAGTGTAGTTTTGTATCCAGACTTCAAAGTACCACATAGTATTACCTTACTCTTCATTACTTTTTAAAACACAGCCAATAAATCTTAAGTAAATTACTGCACTCGTCTGATTCTGGACTTGTTCTGCCCTAGGACACTGAGTTGTGTTGCAAACATCAGCTCATGTTGTTAAACACCACTGAGGAACCAGAAAAACACAGAACAGAAAAGTCCCGTAAACTGGCAGTCCGTATCTGGACACAATAGGTTGAGTAGTGATTATTTCACCATGTTCTGTGAAGGGTGAGAGTGATAATAGCAGGTCTCATGTCTGCAAGATTTTTTTCAGAATTTTAAAGGTTTCTCATAGAATCATAGAATGGCCTAGACTGGAAGGGGCCTTAGAGATCATCAAATCCAACCTCCCTGTCATGAGATATATTTTAGTTTATTTAATGAGACTGTGCATTGGGAACAAAATAAGGAACTTTAAGAACTAGCTATCTCAGTACCAAATACTGTACAGTGAAGTAGGTTGATATCGAAACATGGACCATTACCCTACTCTGAAAGGTATTGATCAGTGTTAGACACTAAGCAGGGCTAAAGATGGATTAAAGAAAATGTGTTCTTCTCATTTTGAAGGACTATAATTTCTTTTCTGAGTGTTGTGAGTATATCACTGCATTGAACCTGTATTTATACTCATTATTAAACAAGATTGATGGCTCTCCAGCAGAATTCAAAGTGTTCAAAATCTGCAGCAGGTTTATCACAGAAACCAACAGCCATAGCCATTTCTTATAAAGTGTTCTACTTTTCAGGAAAAGAATATGCTCAACAGCATGTTCACATATGTGTTCTCCATATTAAATGCACAGGGATTTGAAGTAAAAAAATAATTAAAAGTTGAGTGTTCAGACACCCAGCCTGCAAATTTTTTCTCAGCTAGCCTATTCTCCCTGCTTAGCACATCCCTCTGAGCAGCACGTATTTTGGAGTGATGCATGAGGACAATACGAGGAATAAAGCAAGATTTTCTGTGCTGTGACAGCAAACTCTCTGGAGAATTTCATTGTGCTTGAGGATTCTGCGCATTCAGCTGCAGCCTCCTGGCTCACCCTACCACATTCCAACCAACGTGTTTGTGGTGGACATTATCAGTTCATCTGAAGATTTTGCTTATTCATTATGTGTTTGTGCACATCTGGATCTTTGGAAGTTTTGTGCATGAGGCAATTCCTCATCTAGCAATTCTGCTGCTGTGAAATACCCAGATGTACAGCCCTGACCCCAGAAGTGCAGGCCATTCAGCTTCCCTCCTGTGGACACCCTCACCTCCTGGGACCACCCAACCCGCGAAGGCGATATTGAAGGAATATATTTCTAACGTCAAGACCTGTCTCTGAAAAACTGATGCCACCAAACTTATTGCGTGCAACCTCCAGATCTTTTACTAAACCTCGTAAAAATTACCTCTATGTGCAACACAAAGTCTGTTTGCATTGCTTATAAACCCAGGAAGATAAGGGCCTTGTAGTGAAGCCATAAAAAAAAGATTATGAGAACCTCTTTATTGACACCTTATCATTTCCTAATTTTGATGTCCTTGGTTCTTTCTCCACGCTCCCACTAATCAATCATTGAAATAGTGATGTGTGGAGGTCCTGGCAACCATTTGACCTGTTCTTATCAACTTTGCCTCAGAGTGAAACTGTTCACTTCCCTGTGATCTGTGTGGATCAATACAGCAGGAAGGTCACAAAAGCACTAAAAAGAGGTGCCAATCAGAAAGATGTCAAAAGAAAAAGAAAGTTTGACAACATCAGGATCAATCAAGGGCTGCTCAGGAGAACTTGTCAGCTGTGATTAATGACACGTGCATTGCTGTCATCTGGAAAATGCTGTAGAGCTTTTTATACCATTGCATGGAGAAATGGATTTTTGACTCTTTTTTCTTGAAATTTAGTAGTTACAGGATCTAGAGTGGGACAGACAAACTTTTTCTTAGCAAACAAAAGCCTGATGGTGTCATAGCTGAGTAAAACTCTCGTGTTTGGGTAAGGGATAAGATCCATTTCACACTGCTCTGGGGAGACTCTACTCCCTACCTCCTTCATGCAATGATTAACTGGACCACTGAAAGTGTGGTATTGACGAAGGAATGCCTTGAAATATACACACATTGCTATAAAATCGAGATTTGGAATTCTGCAAGCAGAAATATTGGTGTTGCTCTCTTCCTTAGTTGGGCCTTCCCAAAGCTCGAAACCTGAACGAAACTTTGGTGCTGCGAGAGTGACTTCTGCAACTTCCAACATTTCAAGTACAGGTGAAGGTCATGAGAAGAGCTGGACCACCCTCAGTTGGACTGTCCATGCAAAGGAGTGTGTCAGAGGGACCAGTACTTTTACGGTGTGGTGGCATCTCTCAAATTGGAAGGGAGGTCCTTTGGAAAACTCAAGGAGGGGTGTGTTACCAAAGTTACTTTGCGATTAGAGAGAGAAAGAATGAGAAGAGCTGTGCCACTTCTTTGAAGCATTTTCGGTGCTTCTCTGTTCTCCCAACATTTTTTTTCTAGAGAATGAAGTACCTAAATTGCACACGCATGGAGAGTCTGTGCCATGGCTGTCAACCGAGACAGGCTGTAAGTATCCACTGGCACCATCCCAGTCAAGATGTCTTCTCACTGCTTATTCAGCAGTTATGATTTGTGTTCCTTTGTTACTGGAGGAAGAATGCCTGGAAAAACTCAGATGCCCTTTTCAGTTAGAGTATGGTAATTTTTGTTTGTTAATTAAAACTATTAACAATTGAGGCATGCAGAAATTAGGAGGTAGCAGCATTTCCAAGCAAAGTTAATATCTTTCCCTTGTGATCTATAAAAGGCAGTTGCTTTCTTCTGTTTCCCTGGGCAGTCACTAGGATGGTCTTCCCTAAATCTCCTTAGTTTGTGCCCAAAAAAAAAAAAAAGACTTGGTCTTCTGCATCTGCACTTTATTGTAAGATCAGCTTGTAAAAATAACTTGAGTAGCCGTGCTGTAATTATTGTACCTTCTTTATCTCAAGAAAAGCAGTTTCTAGTTGTCACTGGTCTCCTTAACTTCTTCATGAGTGTCAGAAAAGTGTTTTTAAAAATAATATGTTTCTTAAAGGACTGTCTTATACATAATAGGAAGCCATTCTGTCTGTTAATGTAGTGCCACTGAATTTCTACCTGACGCAGACAAATCAGAGTGGATAGAGAAATCCCCAAGAGATGCTATCTTTAAGTCTATAGAATGACCCATGTTCAGCTGGTATTCACATCAGCTACGGTCCATAAAACCAGCAGCATTTTCCATCCAATTGTTTATAGCATATTTCAAAAGTTTATTTCTAATTGATTTACTATCAATTATAGCAAAATCATTGTGAGCAAAGTGGGAAACTGAGTAAAAAATGCTTGATGAGCTGCCGAAGGTAACTGCAAGGTGATGGCAACTTCACACGTCGTCTGTTCTTGGCCACAATCCACATGCTTCTCAGCAGCTAAAGGTCTGTCTCAATCCACAGCACAATGTCCCATATACCACCAGTCTAATGCGTCACAGAATCACAGAATCACAGAATGTCAGGGGTTGGAAAGGACCTCAAAAGATCCTCTAGTCCAGCCCCCCTGCCAGAGCAGGATCACCTACAGCAGGTCACACAGGAATGTGTCCAGGTGGGGCTTGAATGTCTCCAGAGAAGGCGACTCACAACCTCCCTGGGCAGCCTGTGCCAGGGCTCCGGCACCCGCACAGGGAAAAAGTTTTTCCTAATGTTTTTTGTGGAACCTCCTACGTTCAGCTTGTACACACTACCCTTTGTCCTGTTACTGGACATCCCTGAAAAGAGCCTGGCTCCGTCCTCCTGACACTCCCCGCTGATGTATTTATAAATATTTATGAGGTCACCCCTCAGCCTCCTCTTCTCCAAGCTAAAGAGATCCAGCTCCTTCCATATGGTTTTGTCAGGCTCTCATGTGAGAGGACTGCCTGCCAACTGAGGGGATCAACAGTGGCAAGAATGTCCAGGATGCAGTGGTGTGTGGTGAACTCCATGTCAGGAGGCAGAGAGACCGCAGAGGAGTGAAGGGCGCTTGCAAAGCAGTTCACAGCCCAGGTGGGATGGACTAACGTGTGGGCAGAGAGTTGCCTACTGTGAGATGGACACCACATGGCAGCAGAAGACTGCAAGGGACCCTCTTCCTGAAGAAGGAAGGACTGCCATGGACAATGAGTAATGGCTAGGCAGACCACGCTCTCCACCCCCTGCCCCTCCGTGCAATGATGTGGGGTGTGGAGGTAGCTGGGAGGATGAGAGCGGGGGTGGAGGTTCTATTATTTATGTACTCATCTCACTACCCTACTTTGAGCACAATAGTTATAAATTAAATCTTTGTTTCCTCCATAAGTCTATTTCAGTTTTTGCCCATGACCGTAAGTGGTGAATGATCCCTCCCTGTCCTAATCTCATCCTTAAGCCTTTTTAGTTGCATTTTCTCCCTCCAAATCCTTGTGGGCAGGGGTTTGAGGGAAGGAGTAAGCAAGTGACCACACGGTTCTTTGTTGTTGGCCCAGGCCAATGATACAAACTAAGTTTTGGCACAGTTTAAATAAAATAAATTCAGTTAGAGAAATTATTTCTTATTTGGCCTTTGGTTGTCACTTCAGTGCTACTTTGAATAACTTTCTGGCACTCATAAGTGATGGCTGTATTGAATTTTCCATTAATTAAGCTGTATAATTTTGCAAGTATAGTTGCATACAACAATATCTCTTTGCTGTATTGAACAGAGACTGTTTAGGCTGCCTACTCTTAAGTCAGGTCTCCAAAAGTGGAGTTTTCTATAGTTGTGCCCTTTCCTATCAAGCAATTTGTGCTCTGAGACTGGAACATGCAGTCTTAGACATAGGCAGAAAGTGCTGATCCACACCACAATCCTAGCTAATCCCAGCTGATCATCCTGAATATAATCACTACATTTGTGGCATATTCAACTCCAGTTATATGTGTGCAGCCATGAGAATTTTTATAATGCATTGTATAAAATACATTTATTCCCCATGCTAAAAGTGTAACACAACCAGGATTCTGCTGAAGGCGTGGGCGTCAGTATATCAGGTATGTGAGATAAATGTCAGATTAGCTGACAGCTGCATGTAGTTTAGCACATTTAATACACTAATTTAGATTTAATGTGCATATCAGAGGACTCTGTAACATTGGCACAGGAAATTGCCAGAAGAAGATACACAGATACGCAATACTGTTCTAACTAGTTGCTGATTAAAGAAGCATAATAGGTTTGGTTTTAAAAGACAGGAATTACTGGTGTTCTGATATTTTGTCTGCATCAGGAATTAGTCTTCCTGATTTCAGCTTACAGTCAAAATCAGAGTCTGGTATTTTGCTCTGCTCTGAGTCACATGAAAGTCCAAAGCCTTGTTGTCCTGTTAGGCTGTCATCTTATTTGGGGATGCATCACTGAATTTGTAGGTTCTTTTGTGCCCAGAACAGGAAGATGAACCTTAGATTTGTCATAACGTTTTAGGTACTGGTGGTTATTTTGCACTTCTATCCTAGGAGGTCCCCATGTGCTGCCTGATCTAGTCGAGAGGTGGCATCCCTGGCGGCAGGGAGGCTGGATTAAAAGTGGAAGGGCCCTTCCAGCCTAGGCCATTCTATGATTCTATGATTTTGATTTGATGAAGAGCTTATAGGAACATCATCAACCCTCTAATTGAATGAAACCTCTCCATTAAACACCACAGGGTTTTAGGCTGGGTTCTGCAAGTGACAAGAAAACACAGTAAATCTAAAATTTGCCCTTTCCAATGGATTTGCTTTTAAAGAATTATCATTAACATGCTGGTGACTATTTCGTGTTATTCCCAGCTTTGGTAGCTTCTTGGCTTTCTTCATCAGAGTAACCTGGTCAAACCTACTTCTCTTTCCTCTGAGGGAAACTCATGTTACTTATAAGAGCACACATACACATGTAGGGTGAGGGGTTTGACAGCAACGCTGTGCTAGTTTGCCGACTTTCCTAGTTAGTGTAAGGTTTCACAGGTTTCTGTTCATTGAGCTAGATCCTCAGAAGCTGTAAACTCCATCCATTTCAGTGAATCTGTGGTGGCTTGTGCCAAATGGAGGTAGAATTTCACTCAGTTTGATGTGCACATTTTTCCAAGTTGGAAAAGAAAAGTTGAAAGCAAAATGAGCAAAACACTGCTTGCCCTTTTTGCATGGGCTGTTCTTGGTTTTGTTTCATTTCACAAAGTGTTTCAGACCTAAATGTCATCAGTTGTAGCAAAAACATCCTCCAAAAATTAAGATGACAAATTGCTAAAACAGAGCTAAGAGACGTCCCTATAATTGCTGTTTCTCTTGGGTTTAACTTGATTTTAACCTGGCTGACTGATGCATAAATTCAAATAACAGAGATCCAGGAAGAAAAATGTGAAAATGGATAAGTTTATGCACTTTTTTTGGTGACGTGTGGCTCTGAGAAGTTAGAGCACTTGTGCATTGACACTGCCCTAGTTAATACAGCAACCTGTAACTAAGGCGCATATCGTCAAAACCAGATTGTCATCCCTTGTAGGACTTCGGGCCACAAGTGTCTTCAATGTCTGCTTTTTCCTCTTTACCTTGGTCTGTTTTGTCTGTTTATATTAGAAGGTGGAGGATTCTCTCCTGCAACGTATTGATGAGATCCTAATATCACGTCACATGCCTGAGACATAGAATAAGGGATCCTAAATAAATTTAGATAAATCCACTGTGTCCCCTTCTAAAGTGCTTCAGTTACTATAGTTATTTCTTTCACTGCTCACTGCCTTTTCTACAGATCTCAGAGCAGTTCTGCTAACTCCTTTCTTGACTCACTTAATCCCTGGCCTCACTTCTCTGCAGCTTTCTCTCCTCTATTTTAAGTCAGGGAATGAAGACAAAGTGGGGGAGGGACAGGAAAATCATACAGACTAACTTCTATAATTTTATGTTTCTACTGCTCGGAATGTATGATTCATGCACTTCCACATTTTGTCCTTTTTTTTTTTTTTTCCTAGAGAGACTAGCTTTAATGATCATAAACTGCTACAGTTAAGGAGGGAGCAGGGCCTTGCCAGCTCCCAGTGTTCCCAGCCAAATCTCCCTCTGATTATTTAGATTTCTTTTCAAATGTATAAAGATCCTAGGTAGGGTGGAGGGAGGAAAAACAGAGGTCCTAGAGTGCAGGTTTCTACAGCAGTCCGGGGGAAGCTTTTTTTTTTTTTTAGGTGAAATTGCCTTTCCCAAAAGTTTGCCCTGCCATGACCCATCATTACACTGGTTTTATGGCACAGGAGAGAAAAATAGTTTTGTTTCAAAATTCTAAGACAAATCCTGTCTGGATCAATTGAGCTTTGCTCCAGATGGACTTAGTCCCATGACAGCTGCTTTTGGGGGCTCTCCAACTTTCTGGCTATTCCTGGAAAATAAGGTGTTGAAAACCATCCTAAGATTTCCCTGAATCTCTCACTTTAGGATCTAACTTTCTTTCCATATCATAAAGGAAGCTGAAATCTGAACCTTCCAACATGAGCTTGTCCTCAGTTATCAAGACTATGGACTTCACAAGACATAATGAAGTCCACTGACATTCTGAGCAGCCTGAGCTGACCTGTTACAGAAATACAAATACTTCTAGGGGCTGCCTTTCAGAATGGACACTCGTCGTCACCCTACCTCTGCCTGTCGTTTATTCCGTATTACCCTTCTGCCTGGAGCACATAGTCAGTACGAAGTTTCTGGATTTAATAAGGACAGAATATCATCTATTTCTCTCTGAGTCTGCGGTTTTCTGAAAATCCTTTCTTTTTAAACATGACTTAGAAAACCACATGAGCATTCCATAGTACCTGTAGTTCTTAGAAGGCCAAGAGTCTTTCAAGGATTCTGGCATGTAAGAGGAAAAAAAAAATAAGAGGAAGAAAAGATCAAGTGCCCTTTCTCCATATTTTATCCTGCTGCATTCATTTTCTAAAGGAGCATATACTTTTGTTTTTCTCAGGAAATGCAGGCAATCTTCCCTTTTTAAGTTTTGTTCTTCCTGCTTTCCTGATTGTGTGTTTTGCATGAACAACATTATGAACAACATTATGAACAACATTTTACTCTGTGGACTCCTGGTTTAATATATCCTGGGAACTACTTGTCACAAAACAGTCACCTTGTTCCAGAATTCTTCCTCCTCCAACAGAGAGTCATGCCCATAAAAAAAAAACCCTTTTTTCTTTCTTTTGTTGTTGCATGAGCTGGACCTGCCATATGTCTGGGTATATACTTTCACCTAATTCCAGCTGGGTCTTCCAGGTGCATTCCCTGCTTACCACTGCGGACAACCCTTCGAGTTCCTCCGGTGTGCCAAAAGTTCCCTACATTGTGTTCTCCATGGGTGGATTTTAAGGCAGAGCTCTCCTTCCTCCCAGGCTCCGCTGCAGCTGTGAGCTGATAGAGCTGCCTCTCCCCACTGCTGTGAGCTTTAATCGGGTTCTAAAGTTTCATTATCAGAGTGATCCGTTCTGGAAGATATTTCACTCTCCCTAAGCCCCAGGCAAGTCCTAACAACCTTTTTTAATATTCTTCTCTTTTTTTTCCCTTTCCTCCCTTTCCTCAGCCTTTTTTTTTTATTATTTCTCTTTGATGATGTTCTGCAGGTGCTTGAGCAAATACAAGGCTCCAAGGTCTGCATCTCCCAAGACTGCTGCAGTTTTTAGCTCTCAGTCACCATTCCATGAGCCATGCTCCTTTTCATGGCCAACAGCTGGTCTTTTTCAGGAGTTACTGGCGCATAGTCAGGGAACTCTGATCGTATGCCTTGTAAGATTCTTAGTGGCTGACATCATTTGCCAAACACTAGCTTGCCTTGACAGCTTTTTCTGCTCTTTCCAGCCTCACAGATACTTGACTGCCAGGTACAGCAAGCCATCACTAAAATATAACATCACAAAACTGGGTGCGTGAGGATGTGAATGAAGAGAGTAAAAGAAAATTATTTGAAATTTTCCCTCTGATTCCTGTATATCTCATCCCTTTGAGATCTTCATTAGCTCATATATGCTGTGCTAATGGCTAATATCATTAATGAATGCATAATAGCTAATGAAAATGCAGTGATAAGCTGTAACTGATCCTATCACTGAAATTATTGTCCATAATAATTAGTTTACAGTTACAGGAATACATTAGGAAGTGTGAAAACTGCTACATTTGTCTCAGAAGATAAAACCATAAATCTTGCTTTATATGGTAAGGTTTCTATGAACTTAGTGCCAGAGGGCACAGGTAGACGGCTATCTCCTGAATGTCATAATTTCACCCCGACCACCCTGTATTAAAGTCTCTTTCCTTACAGAGTTTGAATCAACAATATTTTAGTTAGAAAATAGAGAGTAGTGAAGGCAGAAAAGGGTCATTACTTCAAAGATGTTCTAACTTTAGTCTTTGCTGCTGTGATGACTCATCCACTCATATCACACTGTAGGAAACAATGAAAAAGCACCAAAATAATGCAAAGTAATTCCTTATGACTGTAACACGGCTCTGACTACATTGCCTTCAGCTCCTAGGCCTGTAGGCACTGGTCTGGACATCTTTACATTCTTATTACTGTTTATTTG
>NW_009714230.1:47436-60455 GCF_000703405.1 Apaloderma vittatum | reverse complement strand
AGGAATGCCCACTCCAATGTGAGTAGATAGGTAGCAAGCAGGTGGTTTTAGTTCCTACCAGGTGAACCACCATGGTCCAAGCACACAGAGACAGCAGCTCTGTATACAAAACACAGAGGGGATGCACAAGAGGCAGTTAAGTGGTTCATGTTCACTCAATAGGGATTAGAGTTTAATAGAGTTTAATTAATAGAGATTAATGTTTCAATAATTTTATCTCAAAATCATATGTTATCACAAAACAGATGAAAAAGAAAAGGAAATTGTACAGTTTGGGTCATGTCAAACATTTAATTTATACTAAAAGGGAGTGGATTTTTTGGCTGTTTTTCTACCGGCCACTACATTGAAAAAGTATATATTCACAAAATTTTAGGTAAGGTCTGTGTTTATGGTGATTTAGGAACTGCTGGTGGAAAATGAATAAAATTTATTTCCCGTTAGCTAAATAGAATAATACAACCTTCAATATACAGCTACGAAGAGCTGCCATTTGGAAAACGCGACATGTGATAGAATTGGATTATGGTGCTATTCCATTCAGATGTATGACTTCATTGTTTCTGTAAGCCTTGTCCTTTCAGTGTGGATTTAATAACATCAGGCATCACAAGGAAGGAGGTTCCTTTCATATAGAAGAACACACAATGTTTCCATAACGGAACCTCTTAATTGCTGAACAACGAGCAAAGCCCTTTCCTGCTTTGGATTGGAAAGTGCTTTCATTTTATGTGTGTACTGACAGAATGCATAGACTTCATGTCTGGGTACAGGGGTGGAAAGTAAGTTCTAATGTACTTTGAAGTTTAATACAGCAGAGGTTCCTCCTTCTGTAGGATTGCAAAATTGTGCTTTCATTTCCTTACTCTCCTCCAGGACAAAAGGATACCTGCTTTTTCCTACAGGTATCTGTCTGAATTATAAAATGTTCTGTAGATTAATTATACAATATTCCATAAATTATTTATTTTTTACCACTGGAGTTCTGTACGTTAGAAAACCTGATAGAAATTACTTCTGACCAGTTCCAGGGAATATAGCAGCCGTTAACTACAAAAAGTGGTGAGGCAAATGATATTGCCTGGATTTGCAAGAAGTTCTTAGAAAGAGGACAAACGTTTGGCCCACATTGGGTATTTTGCTCAGGCTTAATACCGGTGGGATCTACAAGTAACAAAGTGTAAGAAGTGAAGTGTCTATACTGATCAAAATCAAAAGAGCAGTAGCTGTTGAAAAAAATGATCTTCAGCCTAGATGCATTCCCACGGGGATGCTGTCTAAGAAAAAGACCTTGGTTTCCAACAGTGTGATGCTATGGGCAGGCATATGTTTGAGTTGAGGATAACACATATATTTTGATTCAGAACAAAGTTCCAAGCAGTATCTGCTGTCCGGTTACTACCGTGACTGTTGGAGGCTGATGCTGATTTATTTGATCCAAAAATAAGACCTTGGATTCACCAAGGAAAGATCACTTTGGAGATGCTCTGAAGGTACTCTGCTTTTTACACTTCTCCTTATCATTTGCTACCACCCAGTGTTACAGTGAGGAGACCAGTAACAAAAGACCTTTGACTTTACTCCGTTTGGCCTTTGCTACCACCCAGTGTTACAGTGAGGAGACCGGTAACAAAAGACCTTTGACTTGACTCCGTTTGACCCTTACGATTTTGTTTTCCCCTTACCTCTTCTTGTCTCAAAAGTGCAGTACAAGTTATAGTGTGTAACTGCTCTGTTGATCCGCAGAAGAAATAAATTTGATAACTCACATTAGCTCGGCATAATCCTAGAATGCAAAATCGGTAGAAGAAATTTGATTTCCCTGCAGTGTGCAGGCTCTGAAGCTCTCTGAAGTTCAACTCAAATGCTTCTGTATCCTGCAAGACTCACAACAGCTCGAGAAAGCAAGGCAGACTTTTTGCCACTCTCAGTCTATTATATAACACCTCTCTAGACTTTAAGAGTATTCAGAAGTTGCTTTACTAAGAGGGAAAATAACCGTAGTGTCTTTTTATCTTCCTATCACTATTTTTGTAGTCTGTACCCTGTGTGCCACAAAAGCTACCACTTTTCCTTGTTCCAAACCCATTATCACATCAACTTCCAATCCAATACTCACACATATCCTCTTTCAATAAATAAAACCCTCTAGATTTTCCTTAAAGAAAAATAAAGAAACAAAACAACCAAACACATATTCCTCACTAATTTTTCACTTCAATGTCATTTACTGAATGGTAGATGGACCACAGCACTGATTCCTCAGGTGCTACCTCAGACACTGACGTGAACAGCAGAATCACAGAATGTCAGGGGTTGGAAGGCACCTTGAAAGAACATCTGGTCCAGCCCCCCTGTCAGAGTAGGATCACCTACAGTAGGTCACACAGGAACACGTCCAAGTGGGGTTTGAATGTCTTCAGAGAAGGAGACTCCATAACATCCCTGGGCAGCCTGTGCCAGTGCTTTGTCACCCTCACACTGAAAAAGTGTTTCCTAATTTTTTTTTGTGGAACTTCTTGTCATCCAGCTTGCACTCATTGCTCCTCATTCTGTCATTGGACGTCCCTGAGAAGACCCTGGCTCCATCTTCCTGGCACTCCCCCTCGACATATTTAGAAACATTATTGAAGTCACTCCTCAGCCTCCTCTTCTCCAAGCTGCAGAGCCCCAGCTCCTTCAGCCTTTCCTCATCAGGGAGATGTTCCATCCCTCCATCATCCCTGGGGCTGCGCTGGACTCTCTCCAGCAGTTCCCTGTCTCTCTTGAGCTGAGGGGCCCAGAACTGGACACAAGATTCCAGATGTGGCCTCATCAGGGCAGAGCAGAGGGGCAGGAGGACCTCTCTCAACCTCCCAGCTACTCCCCTTCTAACACACCCCAGGATGCCATTGGCCTTCTTGGCCACGAGGGCACACTGCTGGCTCATGGCCATCCTGCTGCCCACTAGCACCCCCTGCTCCCTTTCTCCTACACTGCTCTCCAGCAGGTCAGATCCCAACCTATACTGGTATGTGGGGTTGTTCCCTCCTATAAAATTTCTCCCCACCCAACTGTCCAGCCTGTCTAGGTCTCGTTGGATGGTAGTAGAACCTTCTGGCGTGACAGCCATTCCTCCTAGTTTTGTGTCATTGTGAATAAGCAGGAGGAGATGGAGGAGAGTATGTCATGAGCACTACTGGCCTAACTTGGCCTCAGTTCCTGGATTTTTCCTGACCGCTCCATGGCCACTTCACTAGTTGAGGCACATCCTTGATTTTGCTACTTTCATTGTAGTTATTTAATCTGTTAGGTTTTCACTACATGTAATGAAGAAACAAGAAGATCTAGAGGATAATATACCCCATCCATAAACAAATGGTAGATCAGCTAATGGAGATCTCTTTGACTCCACTTTACAGAAGAAGATTCAGCAAACAAAAGAAAATGGCCTCAGGTTGTAAGAGGAGAAATGTAGATTTGACATTAGGAAAAAATTCTTGACTGAAAGGGTTGTCAAGTATTGGAACAGGCTACCCAGGGAAATGCTTGACTTCTCATCCCTGGAAGTTTTTAAAAGATGTGTAGTTGTGGTGCTTAGGGACATGATTTAATGGTGGACCTGGTAGTGCGAGGGTAACATTTGAACTTGATGAACTTAAAGGCCTTCTACAACCCAAATGGTTCTATGATTAAATGATTGCTCAGAAACATCCCCTCAATTTTAGGAAGACGAAATTAGGACCAACAGCTATTTCCACCCTCCTTCCTTTGACTTCTCCAATACCCAGAAGGTGAGAATAGCACAAAGGAGAAATGAGAGAATAAACACTAAAAACAAAGATGGGTATGTAGGTAAGTGCTTATAGGTGCGGAAAACACCTCCTGCCTTTCTCCAGCTCTCCAACATAAGCACTTTTATTCACACTTGCTCTTTAGGGTAACTCTACTGCTTGCTCTCCCTTTTTTAAACGTTCCAGCCACAAAATGAGCTAATAAATTTCTGGATGACAAGCCTGACAGAGCAATAAGTAAAAACAGGAAAGCATCTATTACATATTACCCTGAATTTATCAGCTCTCCCTTCAAAAGGGGAAATAACACAAGGCAAATTGTGGGAAGTTTTTTTTATCTGCTAGAAAAATATGCCCTGTGCCCCAGTCAAAAAACAAGCTGTTGTGAAGTAACCACATTATTTAAAGATACAAGTCAAACAGGAAGAGGAAAACCAAACAAGCATGGCTTGAAAATTTCCCACAAGTGAGCTCTGACAGTCAGAGCCCAGTGATGGACTTGCTGACAGAGTCTGGACTGCAGGGAAACTGGCCAGAGGGCTGGGAAGAGAAATGAAAGGGACTCTCTTCTCTTTTGAATATTTGCCTCAGGCTACATGTTTCTGGTGTTTGCCTTATTACCGTTTTTAAGGCCAAATCAATATGTCAACAACTGAGATTTCCTCTCAGCCTCCAATGGAAGGTCATTTCTAAACATCAAAGTGTGTTTGAGATGTCACCAGCTACGGATGCAAGAAACCACAGGCAGGACTTCTTGATGCGGATATGCACATTTAAGCCTCCCTCCTTTGAATCGCTTTAGCCCGTATATAACTTTAAACATATAGGAATTTTTAACTGAACACCACAGAGGGCTAACGTTTTATTGCTCTGAGCCTGACAGCTGGTGGGATGGATTATGTGGAAAGCCTGTTGGCTGGAGCCATAGAGCCACATAACATGAAGCCCATCCTCTGAGAAACGTAGTGATGGAACCTGGTATTGGGATGGCATCACCTTTCATTCCACAGTCTGTTTTCAGGATGGCTACAGAGTTTATATTTGAAGTCATGTTCCTTATTGCAATGCTTAGGCTTGTTTTTTTTATCTTTGCAAAACCCAGTCCTCAAAATAGAAACATTTATAAGCATCAAGCTGACAAGCACTAGCACTCTGAATTTTTGTTTGCTTTCTCTTACACAAAGGCACCACTTTGCAAATACCAAAGATTTGCAAACGATTCCTGATGAATCATCCCTATTCAAAAGGATGAGATGATGAAAGTGTTTTCTACAGCAGCACAGTTGCCAGTTCACTTGCTACATGTTTTCCTGTATGCACAAACCTTTTTGAAGGACATATTCTAGCACATCTTATTTAAAGTATATTTTAAATAACAGCTTACAAAATATGTAGCCTTTCAGATAAGGAGGAGCTATTGTAATTAACAAGATTAACCTGTACCATAAATTTATCTAACTACATAACATTGCCCAGAGATTACTGGATTGAATGAGATAAATTCTTCCCACCTGGTGGGGGAAAAAGAAAAAAATCAGTTACTTGCGGTATGGCATATCTTTTATCAAAGAACCACTCTTGATTTTAAAAAGTAAAATGATAGAACATGAATTAATTCTTGGTGAATAACACCATTTCAATAATTCAGACTGCAATCAATTCCAAACTGAATGTCAGTTTTCAGTCCAAATTCCATTTTGTATAACCATTTTAATTCCAATTTGATAATGCCATAATTTCAGTATCTGGTTTAATGCGACTTTCTTTGACTGCTAGACTACCACAACATTTATGGATTAATAAATAAAAAAAAAAAGCCTTTGCAAATTGCTTCAAGGAACACAGTCTCTCACAGCACACATCCCAGCTTTGCAACACAATGAATCTAAAGCTAAGATGCAAACAGGTATTTGGCCCAGGAATAAAGGACTGTATATTAACATCACAGCATGTAATATGAGAACTAAACTATGCTTTGAAAAAGACACTGTTTGTTTTAGAACTGATCTTGCAAACAAATGATTTTATATGTGTATTCATTTCAGGGGAACCCTCTTGTGCTTTTCTGAACAGAAGTAAAACCATGCAACACAGAGCAAAAGATCAGCAAACTCCTGACATAAATTACTTTCTGGCAATTCTCTTATTGTATGTTTTCACATTTGCAAGGCTACTCTGGCAAGATGTATTGCCACGCAGAACCAAATTAATATACAGGGAGATTTTGTCGTTAAGAAATGAATTCTTTTATTATGACCTGCAAGAGAGATGCGTTTGCAGTACAAACAGCTACAGCATTCTCTAAGCTAATATTCCTGTGGTATATGGCTAATTTGTAGTAACCTGGATCCTGGAACTTGGGGCAATGCATTTATTTAAACCCTCAGGGAAGAAACGACTTCAAATCCAGGTGCTTAATGGCAGAATCATGTGTGAACCGAAATGCACAACACACATTCATTCTGCTATTAAAGCAGCACATTAAAAGGAACGGAATGAGGAAAGAATGACGTAAGAAAACTCAAAACTTTTCATCTTACTAGCAATTCAAATATTGCAGATGATGTTACATACGACTAGAATTATACCCTTGAATCCAAGCTGAGGCTAAAACACTTCTTGGAGGAGAAACTAAACTCAGCTCCTGATGTTAAGGAGCCAGAATAAAACAAACAATCTAGTCCAGTACCTCCACTCTGACCCCAGCTCAGAAAGAGATGTAAACACATGCTTCCCTCTCCCAGGGTGCACTAAAGGCCTTTGCTGCATGTTTTCCTGCCAGCTGCTGCAGAAAAAGGCAGGCAGAAAGTCAGAAATATGCCCCGAGTAGAGCTAGTTTCCCTGTCATCAGATGGGGAGAAAATATGTGAATTAACAACGAAATGCTGTAAGACAACAAGGTGCATCTGTTAGGAGTCAAATCGAAAAGTACCGGAATTCTGATTGATCCCAGCCCTGTGAAGCTTGCCAGATTTTCCAGAGGCAGTAGAAAAATGCATAAGCACTTGTACAGTTGTTAATGCTGCTTGAATCCCAATCTCAGTGATTCAGCTGGGATGAGCTACTTTACCTAATGGGTATGATTTGGTAACAAAGATTAGCTTAAATAATGCCTCTGCAGACTCTAATGAGAGGTGAAACTGTGTCTGGACCAAATCCCTAGTTTCTTTCTTGCTTGTTTCATTGCTTCCTTCTCCTTCTGAGGGAGGAAAAACAAGACAAAAATATTTTTTTTCACAGTATTTTGGCACTTCTGTTTCCTGTTGTGGCCAGAACCTAGAAGTTAAGAAACTTATGACTGAAACAATTGAAGTAGCACTGGAAAATTCAAACAGGAAGCAAGATGTAATTTTTTAAACAGTGAGGGCAATTAATCACTAGAACAGCTCTGCCAATGGATGTGGTGGGTTTACCACCATGAGAGTCTTTAAATCTAGTCTGTCTTTCCTTCTGCGTGTGATTGCTCTAATTTAAGGTATTGGTTTTAACACAGGAAACTCTGGGGAAAATACTCTGGTTTAACTAGATTGTTACAATGATCCCCACTGGTCATAATGCTATGAAAATCTTTACAAGATGCATTTTAGGCACGCTCTTTTGTAGACTGGGGCGAATGTTGGGGATGTGGAGAAGAGAGGTGGATAAGCTCCAGACTTGCAGTGTCTTCACGGGTAAGACACTCCACTGAGATTAAGACTGTTAGGATGCAGGTCGTAGCTTCAGATCAGGCACAAGTAGTAAGTGAAAAGACTTCAGTTGCTAAACAAGCATCCTGACCCATGTTCAATTACTGGATTTAAAGACAACTTTGACCAGGTGCCCGGGGTGGCACTCTGACTTCAGGGGAGGATCATGTTAGGAAATGCTGAATAAACGTAGACTTTGCATTCGGATCCATGTCTAGCTGCCTGGCTGATTACCTGTTCTTAAGGGCAGTCCTAAGTCCTCTCCTGTGCATTCACTGTGGCTGAGTTAGCTCCTTGCTGGCAGACCTAACAGCTTTCATAGTCATCTCTTTCTTCCTGGGAGCAGGACTCTGGGCTTCTGAATCCTGTCTGGATGTCCCACAGGGCACAGAGCCTAGAACTGATGCAGTTTTGAATTTTTAGGTCAACAATCACTATAACTATCCTTTTGCAGGTATTTAAAAGCCAATCACTTTGACAGCAGTTGTCTAGACATCTTTAATATTTTGTGACTTAAAAGCCATAAAAACCACGCTTTCTGGCCTACAAGATACTGGCTTTTTGTCTTGAGATAATCTGATCTCTTCAGCTGAGAAAGAATCTGTTTGAGCTAAATATCTACAAATATCTACAAGTTTGCACAAATTGAAAACCTATGACTAGTTCGTTGTGAATCAAAAATTTCTGTTTGGACAGAAAATCTCCCTGAGTCTGGAAGGCAGTTCCAGTAAAGAAATGTACACCTGCATAAAAGCACCCACCCACACACACAGAGTAATAGAGGAAGGAAAGACTTTCAGTTTCACTAGAAACAGAAATGCCTGTTTCTAGTCTCAGGGAAAAAAAGAAAAAAAAAAAACAAAACCAACCAAACCCAACCCAGAAAGAACCTTGTGCTACTTGATGGAAACATCTGGGTGAAAGAGAACAGGAGGTGTCAACAGAAGTCAAAATAACAACTCATATCACATGGTTTTGATGGGAATGTTTCTGACACATTTATCATACTTGCCATACTGAAAGAGCAGGTAAAAAAAGAAGCAGGGAGAGACCTCTCTTTTTAGAAAGAGGCAGCCTCACTTAAGAATCTAAATTGCTTTTCTGAGCAGAGCAAATTAGCTGTAAATGCAATTTTATGGTTGTTTTAGGGAGAAAATGTGGGTGGAGCAGGCTGTAAGAAGAGAGAAAATAGGCAAATTGAGAAATAAAGACACAAACTAGTTGTAATAGGAGCTGAAGAGCTTTAAAGTAAGTTTCCTCTCATCTTGCTAATCTTGAATAAAAGCCACAACATTTATTTTCCACCAAGACTTTCTTTGTAGCTGAACACTTTTTTCCCCTCCAGCTTGAAAGCCCAATATTTTTGTGAACACTGAAATGAAAAATATGAACCAAATGCTTTCAGAAGTGTAAACTTCTCTAAAATTATTTGCACACAAAGCTATAGAGTACCTATCTCAATGGTATCTAAACAACAGCCTAAAAGCAGAAATAATAGTGTATTGGTGATACATGCTGAAAGAATCATAGAATTATAAAATATTTTTGACTGCAAGAGGCTTTCAAGATCATCGAGTCCAACCTTTTCCTAGCCCTATCAACACCACTAACCCATGTCCCTCAGCACAACATCCACCCGTCTCTTAAACACCTCCAGGGACAGTAACTCAACCCCCTCCCTGGGCAGCCTGTTCCAAAGGCTGACAACTCTTCCAGTAAAGAAATTCTTCCCAATATTCAACCTGAACCTCTCCTGACACAACTTTAGGCCATTTCCCCTTGTCCTTCCACTCACCACTAGGGAGTACAGACCAACTCCTGCCTCACTACAACCTCCCTTCAGGGAGTTGCAGAGAAGTGATAAGGTCTCGCCTCACTCTCCTGTTCTCTGGGCTAAACAGCCCCAGATCCCTCAGCCTTTTCTCATAGGACACACGCTTCAAATCCTTTACTAGTTTGGTAGCAGCCCACCTCCATACCCTCTCCAGCACCTCAGTGTCCCTCTTGTAGTGAGTGGCACAAAACTGGACACAACACTCAAGGTGAGGCCTCACCAGAGCTGTGTACAGGGTTAAAGAGATGTTTTCAGACTTATTATGGTGATCAGTGGGCAGTATTGTAACCTGTGGATGGATATATGTTATCTGTTTATATTCTAGGTTTAAAACTGGGTTGTATTCTTCATTGCTGACTTGAGTAATAGGTAAAAGATTCACTTTTGTCATGAAATAAATCAAAAGAAAACATAAAAAACTAAAGCCACCTAACTGACAGCTATCTTTTCACTCCATTTTGGACCATAGCAATGAATTCTTCCTGAGACAATTTGTCAAGACAGAGATCTCTAAGCGGCAATGTGGATGTGAGCCTGTCACTGTCACATAGGCCCTGGGCCAGAAATTGGTCCTTGACTTCTTTTGTTCAGCTGTATGTATATATCAGCAACTCACTCAGGTATGAATAGCCTTCAGTATCTTTATTAACCATATTTTCTTGTATGCTTTCTCTTTAGAACTGCCTTTTCATTACTGAGAAGAAAAGTTAATTCCTATGGGACATCTCCAAACAAGCTGAAGGTCAACATGATAAAAAGACTTGGTAAGAGCACTCCTTGAAAGAAGACACAACAGAAGGAGGCAGAGAACTGACTGGAGGAGTATAATGCCTGATGTCAGAGACAGGAATGAGGAGAGAGGGATACATGAAATGAGACAGCAGAGAAATTCAAACCCCTGACTCCGGAAACTATTTAGCAAATGGTTGTTCTTGGGAAGGTAACAAGGCCAGCATTTCATGTAGCATGTCTATATATTTTCCATCTGGGTACTATTCTACAAAGAGTGAGATTTATTATAATTTCACTTCATTAAACTGCATTTACTTCATTGCTACAGTATCTAGTGAAGAACTATACTTTTCTCCTGATCCAAGAAGGAGCTGAACTGTTTCTCTTAAGGCCTTCTGTGAAAAGTGCTTCCCTTTCAGTCTGCCTTCCCCCCTCCCCTGCTTTTTTTTCTTCTACTAAAGCTGGAAAGAAAAGATAATTTTAAAATCTAAATGGATTTGTTCTCATTTATTTATTTTTAATTTAATTTTAAAATAAAGATGGAATTTAAACAAAATTCATGACAATGAGTTCTGCTTCTCAAACAATTACATTTGGGGTCTGGGAGCTTTTTGACAGGTTCCTCTCTCCCACCTCAGATGTCCACTCTTTTAGGTGGTATCATCCAGGTCAGCCACCCTAGAGATGTAGTGTCCAATCAATCAATCAGCCTGCAGTGTCTTTCATGTGACTAGAGTTTTGTATGTACTTTAAGAGACAAATAATAAGTCCATTGACACTACTGAGAAGCTTTAGTCCAAATATCAGTGCAACTTAGGAGGGATAAACCCAGATGTAAATACCTACAGGCAACCTAGATATCTGAAGCTAAGCCAGCTGAGTCCAACCCCTCTGTTTCTTCGGCTTCCCTCGTGAATCAAGGAGTAGTAAGAAAGATATTTGGAGTCCTATAATTTGGCTCATAATCTGAAGATATCTATGTCTTTTTATTGCATATATGGAGGTCTAGTGGTGAATATTCTTTTTGTAGACTATCCAAAGGATAGCTGTTGGAGCTATCCTTAAATGAGGTGAATGGTATCAATTTTCCAGAAGATGTTTCCAGGAAGAAATTTGCAATAGGTTTCTTTAGGGGTGAGTTAACAGCGTATTTATTTCTCTTTCAACTGCAGAGCAAGGCCTTGTTTGATGTAATTTAAATATATTAGTCTTTTTGACAGCAGAGAGAAGCACGTATTTCTGAAATACATAGTCACAGGGAGTTTTGTGCATGGTGTAATCGTTTGGGGGTCTAAGGGAAAGTGTACAACAGGGAAAGAAGCGCCCAGCAGTGTCTGAAATGCTCCCCTGAAGCCTAAGTTCAGGTATGCCATGTGCTGAACAGGACTGTGTACCGTGGCATTGGAGCAAAACACTCTGTCCAACAATTGTTTTTAACAGCAGCCAGAAGAGGAAACGAAACTCTCAGGCAACTTGATCTTACTTCATAACAGATAACAAAACAGCAAGGGGCATGTTTCCAGGTTCTGACTTTCAGTATGGTGGTGCCTCTCGTATCTGGGATGTGATCCAGAGAAAACAGAAGGAAAAAATTGCTCTATTACACTTTAAAAGGTGTCTTAGAAATACTAATCATTAAACAAATAACAGCAAACACTGAGTTTTACTAGAGAAGGGAAAGCAGTCCCACCTGCAGCTATTTAGTTCCCAAGCTCAGTTTTTGTTTGTGGAAAATGTTTCAAATATATATGTGCGCATGTGTAGTTATATCTATTTGTATGTGTAAATAATATATTTTTAAAATATACTAAAATAGTCTATATAAATGCATACCACACAGATATAATTTATATAATTATATGTTTACTATATGATATTATATAATATGAATACTATATTAATATATCTCATAATGTAGTAAAAATATTTTAGCAATAGCTGCCTGTTTTAAAGTCAAGGTTGGATTACCAAAAGAAAACACAACAGCAATGCCAAACACAATCAAAAATACTAAGAAACAAAAGATTCACTCTTCTCCTTGGGATCCCTACGACCTTGGTTACAGTCAAGTGAGAGAAAACAACATAAGTCTCTTTACATTTCTTCGCAGAACGGCGAAAGAAATACAGAATAAATTACTAAATTTATAAATTATCAAGAAGTGGCAGAACTGGGCTCTGGAGATCCACAACATGATGTGGATCTATCTTCCGTGGCCTCTTCACGTGGTGGTGGAATCTTCATATTCCCCTGGCCAACCTGTCTGGGCTCAGGATGACATCCGCTCTATCTCACTGATCTCCTCAGCTCTCAGCAGAGCAGACAACAAGCATCAGGCAGACATAAAAGAAATAGACTGTTACTCTGTTTATAAAGGTGTCAAAACTTGGGGGAATCCAAGAGGAAAGATATTCCCAAACTGGATTTTCTCCTGTGAGATCAATACTTCTGCATTTGATCATCCAGAACTCTCATTTCCCAAATCTCTTAAGCATCAGAGTATGAGTGACAAGTTACACTCCTTGTACAGAAGTAAAAACTGCCATGGAATTTTCTTTGGGACTGTTACAAAAGGGTTAATTTACTACCAATCTCCTGTGAGACAGGTAAATTGAAGTTTTTGGTGGAGACTGTGGTGAGGTTGTGGTAACTCTCCAGGGTGAGCTCTGTGGCTCAGGGTCAGATGACTCTGCTGAGGCTCCCGTTTCCATTATGTTCATGCCCTTCCAAGGGATCTGTTTTGTGCTGTCTTTTTGTAGTAACTGTGATCTTTCAGGATGGTGGTTAAAAATCTATAAATTCCAGCCATGACCATGCCTACCTGTGGCAATCTTCTAACCTTTCTAGCCTTAGGTACCTGTCACTAGTGTGGTCTCCAAATTATAAGCCACATTCAGCCTCACCGCTGTTCAACGAGAAGATGCTCTCAGAGCATATCTGTGAAGAACTGTTCCCACAGAGCATCTCTTTTGCCTTTGTCACTCAGCATCTCTG
>NW_009714230.1:12958-47405 GCF_000703405.1 Apaloderma vittatum | reverse complement strand
TCTTTCCCAGGCATTCCCAGATAATATTCTTGCTTTGAAAGGGCTAGAGATGAAATCCATCCAACTTAACTTTACTTATCTAAGAGTGAGCTACCCATGACAAGTTGGCCAAAGCTTCCAGCTGGCTTCCTTAAATATTTAAATCATTTTGAGTAGGACTATTGTGCACATGACTTTCCTAGTTCTGAGTTAATAAAGAAAAATCGGGACTAACGGCAAACACTGGTTCCTTTCTGGGGCTGAAAACTAAGAGCCATTTCCTTGCTAAAAAGTGTTAGCAAATCTTTGTACCTATGGATGAGGAAGAATCTTGTCCGCATAAGAAAATCAAGTGAGATATTATGGAGTTAGAGAGCAAACCCTATGTTTTCATAACTACTTGATGTTCCAGTAAAACTGCTTCTTTCTAAGGAGACGCTCAACTATGAGGGGGTTAATGTCTCTTCTCGCCACCTTCCTTTACAACTTAAAACTTAGGAACATGTGCACGCTTATGCATGCAACAAACAAAGCCACTGCTTCCATTATAATCTCCTCAGGGACAGCCAACTGGGACAGACAAATTTAGCAGTGTACTTCTGGCTTTTTTACATAGCATAATGCCATTAAACTCGACATCATGTAGACAATGAACATTACAACCAAATACTGATGCTGTTTATTAGCTGCTTGACTTTTTTTTGAGAGGAAGCACATGTCACATTTGTTTCAGACAACCGCATCGGGGTCCCACAGCTCTGATTAAATATGTATCCTTTGTTCAGCTGCATTGGAGTCAGTTTTGGCCTACATACGCATTTCGTTAATATTTTAAATAGGAAAAACAACAAAGAGAGGAGAAATTAACAGTTGCTGAACTTCTCCAATTACCGCTAATCACATTTACACCCTGGGGTTTGCAGAATTAGAAATCAATTGGTGGCTTCCCCTTTCTACAGCAGGCAGTAAATGTGACAATTTAGAAAAAGGACTAGAAGACGTCTCAATTCAGCATGGATACCCTTGGAAATATCCCCCAGTGAATTTATTGCTTTGATGTTTGATGTGACACAAAGATTAAACGGCATCATTTAGTAAAATGATAAAGCATTCCATGTGATTGATACTGAAGAAATGTGGTATCATTCCTTTATATATATAAATATATTTTTCTTTCCATTGAAACCAAGGCATTTGGGTACTACAACACAAGCAAAATTCTGCAGTGAATGTTGCTGGAATATTTGATAATAAACCACTTTTCTCTTTCAAGGTTATGAAAAATGAATTCTAAGAAAGAGTTTCTCCAAATACAATGCTCCTTGATTTGTTTTATGAAAGGAAGGGCACTTTTCCCAGCATCTGATGGTGATTTAGCTACACCATATTGGTAAGAGAGCTACTGTCAGTGTCACTTAGTATGATCTTTAATTGAAGAGTTTCTTCTTAAGTGTTTAGATAAACTCAAATTGGCCATGTACGTGTTTTGAACATCATAAATGATGAACCAGCAGGGTCAAGTGGTCCAAAGCTGCTTACAGTTCCTTAATCTGGGAAAAGCCTTAGCAGGGGGCCGTCAAAGCACATTTTGCTATGCCATTTAAATGCACATGGGCTTCTAACCACATGGCTTCAGATCTAAGCTCCTAACCACTGTTACTAAATGAAGGTGCAAAGAAAGAAGATTGTCTGAGAAGAAATCAGTATTTGGGGAGAAAAAATAACCCTGTAGATAGTTCCTTGAATGTGCAAGCAGGAGGTAGGAGAGTAAATTATTTTGTCTGGCAAAAGGCAGACATAGAGGAAAACCTTCATCTAGCTGAGCTTTTTGATTTTTCAAAACAGGGCTGAAAATCCTATGTCTTCTAAGAGAATGTGCAGCCTGAAAGGCTTTTACAGAGTTGATGTGTGCATGAGCTTTTTACTCTTTGCTGAAACCAAGAAGAATGAAGTGAAAAATAAGGATGAGATAAGAAGGAAGGATGAGTCAACTGGATCTTTCTAAACTTGTTTGAACTGACTTTATGTAAAAAATCTCCTACAATATTTTGTTCATTTGACCCATTTCATCTGTTGCTCAGCAATAAGACTTCACTGTAGAGCTTCTCTTATGCTATTCCGTGAATATATCTGTTGACAGAATTCAAGGGATTTGCTCAACAAATGATGTCATGAAGTATTCAGTTACACAGCTGTAGTACTCTTTATCAAAGTTGCTCAGTGAGAAACAGTGGCATCTCCACTAAAACAACGTATGTGACAGACACTTCTCTGCAGTGTAAGCAATATTTTTTATCTGGAATGTTCTTATTTCGAAGGCCAAGATTTTATGTGATCATAGGAAAAATATATGCAACTGGTCTTTTGTGAACTCAGAGAATTTGAGTGTTGAGTTCAGAAAAGCAAAAAACTCGTCATCACACTTATTTCCTTGAATTGGGCAATTTCTTTTCTTTTTAGTGCTTTTTTTTCGCACTTAAGACCAAAATGAGGTTGTTGAAAAACATCCTATTTTATTTTCTAATAGTAAGTGAGACAACTGCCACTGAGTGTACTGGAAGTTTCTCATATTTGAGATTACACATTGGATCCATGATAACATTTTAATAACATCCATAATTACCTGGACTTTGTTGCCAAAAGAATAAATAAATGTCAGAGAAAATGCTAAACAGTTTAGTGATATGACTGAAAGTTTAGAGGTTTACTCCAGTCTAATGTATAACACAGTTTGTGCTTTGCCATCTCCATTTGTCTAGTTTTTTTGTATTATTTCAGCTGAGCCTCTCTCAGACTCTGTGTGTGTTGGGCCTGCCATTTAAAATACAGGTGTGCACCATTCTGACAATACGAAAATTAAAACAACTAAAGAAATAGTTGTGAATTTTTTATATAACAAAATGATGAAGACATATGAAACTTTTGCAAAGCATATTTATATATTATCTCACATTAGCTATATCCTTTTGTTCTCAAAGGAAGTGGCATGTTCTACGTTAAAATTTGGGCCAAGTTCTGGATATACCTTGCCTAAATTTGTTGAAGTGTTAGTGAACATTTCTGGTTTTTTTTTCTACAAGTCTGAACTCAACAGGAGATTTCGTAACAAAATTTTCATTTTCTAAGAAAAGTTCTCTGTTGTTAATTGACTATCTGATAATGACAAAGATAAGGCGGTATTGTATTTTTTTAAACTGCCAGTTCACATCCATCTCATACCTGTACTGCATTTATTTCATTGGGCCATATGAAATTGTGGTCCTTGTAACAATTCATTATCTTGTGACCTAGTCTTAAGATGAGAAAATGTCACCACCGTCACCACTGTCCAGGTGGTTTACTGGTCGATTCAATAGCGTGTACGAATGAACAAACTAGACATGTGCCTGAGAGGGTGAGTGGTTGTCCAGACCTCAATTTGCTATTTTGGCAAAAATAGAGAGAATTATGAATTCATTTTAAGTATCTTTTGGGCTGGTCATCAAGAACCCTTGTCTTACTGTTCTATATAACAGCTAAACACAGCACTTTGCAAAACAAACAAAAAAGGTGAGGGCACATGTGGTACAAACTTCTTCTACCACAGTAGCTATATGAAGCGGTGCTTACAGGCTGGGATTCATATCACTTAACTTCGGATTCAATATCTAGTCATCTAATTCAAAGTTTGGCATCCAGGCTCCATATGTCATCATGGAGGAAAACTGTCACAGGCATCCTGGGACTGAATAAACGGATCTATAAATGTGTCCTTTTTTGATGTCAAAAGATTGGACAAGACGAATCAATCTCATGTAGCATAGGGTGTTCTTTTCCTTGCTTTTCCATCTTTTATGGGGAATTATTGGTATTGACCCTGGAAGCATGTCCTGCATCATGTCTGAGAGCAGTGAGGCATTTGACTGTTCTTACCTAGGAATGGAAGCACTGGAATCAGCAGCCAATTGTCAAGACAAATTCTTTGAACTCCTGGGTTTGATCCTGGAAATGGGCAGAGAACTAAGTGACCTCACAACCCCTGTGGGAGGAACACTCTTACAAAGCTTGGGCTGATGCCATGGACGACCATAGACCTTATGACTGTGTTTTGTTAATGACCCTACTATACTCTCAGGAGCAATATTAGTGAGTATTATGAGCCAATGCTTTCTAGTAGTGGCCTTGTAATTTATATTTGGAATTACAGGAATGAAATGCTCAAAACTTTAAGCTTCAGCTAGGAAAATAAAAAGATAGGGGGGTGGGAAGTTTTAACCCAAAATGAACTTTTCTTTTTAATCTCGGTTATAGCAATAGAAGATGGTGTGTGGTTCACGGTGTGTCTCTAATACTGCATGTTCGCTTTATGATATCGTGTCCCTGACCAGAGCTGATGCTTTGGCAGGGTTCTCCTGTTCTTGTTGTAGGAGGTTCCAGAATGGGCAATAAATAAAACTAATTGTTCTCTAGGGATATTAAAGTGGCAGATTTTACAGGCAGTAACTTCACACACAACCAGAGCTACGTCGCTGAATGGAGTATGAGCAATCTCTCTTTTCTCTTCAAATCTTCTGAGTGGAGATTCCATTTCTCTGCTACACATCCCCCTCCTTCCCTTTGCATTTGTTTCTGCTTGAGAGAGTGCCTAGAGGCACAGAGAGTGTATCCACATGAAGTGATCGAGTGAAATAAGGAAATATCCACACCAGTGCAAATCCTAGCAAACACATCCTTGCGAGTAAAGCAACTCCATGAGCCTGTCCCAGAACCGACTGAGTGGAGAAAAGGACTTGGAGGTGCTGGTGGACGAGAAGCTCAACAGGAGCCGTCAGTGGCACTTGCAGCCTAGAAAGCCAATCGTGTCCTGGGCTGCATCAAGAGGTGTGTGGCCAGCAGGTCGAGGGAGATGATTCTCCTCCTTTACTCCACTCTTGTGAGACCCCACCTGGAGTGCTGCGTCCAGTTCTGGAGCCCACAGCACAAGAAAGGTCTGGACGTGCTGGAGCATGTCCAGAGAAGGGCCACGAGGATGCTCAGAGGGCTGGAGCACCTCTCCTGTGCAGACAGACTGAGAGAGCTGGGGCTGTTCAGTCTGCAGAAAAGGAGGCTCCGAGGAGACCTTATTGTGGCTTCCAGTATCTCAAGGGGGCTACAAGAAAGCTGGGGAGGGGCTTGTTAGGGTGTCGGGTAGTGACAGGACTAGGGGGAATGGATTGAAGCTAGAGATGGGTCGGTTCAGATGGGACGTGAGGAAGAATTTCTTCCCCATGAGGGTGGTGAGACCCTGGCACAGGTTGCCCAGAGAGGGGGTGGAAGCCCCATCCCTGGAAGTTTTTAAGGCCAGGCTGGATGGGGCTCTGAGCAGCCTGATCCAGTGCGGGGTGTCCCTGCCCATGGCGGTGGTTTGGAACTAGATGATCTTTAAGGTCCCTTCCAACTCTGATTCTATGATTCTTCGATTACAGTTATATTTTAACATTTCCAATTTAAATGTGCCTGAATTCTGTGTTTGTTATGCCTTGCATAAGTTAGATGGCACATTAAAAGATACAGTCTACATCCTAAGCATTTCATAGCCCAAAGAGATAGGTCACTTGTGGGATAATTCAGTACCTTGCTCTCTTCCCTTCATTTAGTCAACCTCTTTTTCTTTACTAAACCGGGAACAGATTTCTTGCTTGGCTAATTAGCTCTAAACCACCTTCTACCATCACATCTTCAAGCTTGACCCTTAAGCATTATGCACATGTTAGTGAGATAATGAGTACAGATTTCAGATTCTCTGCATTTTCCATGTGAAAGAACTGAGACAGAGCAGTGTTAAGGTTAGAATTTGCCTCACCTAGCTTTAAAAGTCTCAGAGTTCGATCCATGAGGTAGTTACTTCAGGCCACCTTTATAATCATAAAGCAGCTGCAGAAGGCAATTAGTCAACCTATCTTATGGTGAGATGAATTGTCTCTCCTCATTCATATTAATTACTAAAATCTATTATTGTCAGAGGGTAAATACACATCTATACTGTGTGTAGATAAAAATGCCATCATAACAAGAGTGTAACTGAAATTATACATTCCTTGACAGTATTTCTAAATAGGCATTTTCTCATCTACTATTCTTTGGTGAAAATGCATACTTCTGAAATACATTTTAAAGTGAGTGTAGCTTAATCTGTTACAATTAAGATAAGACAAGTTATAAAGTAAGTGGTATATTTTTAAATGGCATAGTAGTACCAGTAATTTCAAAAGGACAGAAGTGTTGGTAGACGTCTCTTGAAGATATGGAGAAGGCCAAGTGCCTGCATGAAGGTATCTGCACTATAAATTATGACAACCCAATAAGTACAGTGGAATTCATATGTACTATAAAATCAAACACACTCAAGACCACACACTGGCAAGGAAGAATTATGTTGTGAAGAGCCCACATACTTATTTTTAAGATCTTTTACTCTCCAAACTAAGGAGAATGCCAGCTCTCTTTTTAGAAATCATAGAATCACAGAATCATAGAACAACTCAGGTTGGAAAAGACCCTTGGGATCATCGAGTCCAACCATTAACCCTACCCTACAAGTTCACCCCTAAACCACATCACTCAACACCACATCTAAGCGACACTTGAACACATCCAGGGATGGTGACTCAACCACCTCCCTAGGCAGTCTGTTCCAGGGTCTGACCACTCTTTCTGTGAAGAATTTCTTCCTAATGTCCAGTTTAAACTTAACCTGCTGCAATTGCTCTGTAATATCTAAATTCCCAAATTCTGAAGAGGAAGTATTTGGGACAGTTATTTGCCAGTGGTCAATACAACATGAGGGAAAATTCCAGCAATGTGCCAATATAGATTTTACTTGATTGATCTGGAATTAGCAGTTTCATATCAATAAGGAAAGAAAATTAAAATATAAGCAGAATTTTGGAGATCTTGCCTTTTCTTAGCAAATTACTCAGTATCAATTTAAATTCTTATATTATATCTCCAACACAGTATTATTGTTAGTGATATAACTGATCACAAAGACATGATACAACCTCAAAATGAAGTCTGAAATTAAAATCATGTCTCCTTCAACACAGAATATATTTTAAACCATTCACAGAACATATTTTAAACATACAACTTTCATCTGCAGGCTTTGTTTAAATTCGTTGTCAGAATCTAGTTACTCTTGAAACACGGCATCTCATACTATATCAACTTCTGATCTAATACTGCATGAAGGAAATGGAAATAAAAGAACCAAAAAAAATGAGAACTGGAGAACTGGCCACTAAACAGTGAGTAGAATGTGATGGAACAAAGGCCTAAAAAAGTCATTTAAAAAATCAGAAAGCTGAGAAAGTAACTGATTAAATGAAAAATAAAAGATGAAGTAATTTAGATGAAGAAATGAGAGATAAAATCCTACTAGAAGTGGCTAAAACAGCCTTAGAGTTGGTCAAATTGTTGGAAGAGACTAGTATATAGGTAAGTAAATAACATCGCTGAGCAAAAGAGGAAAAAAAAAGAGAAGAAGGGATGAAAAAGAAATGTGGAGTAGCCATTGACCGCATTCTTTGATGGAGAGGTCATTATTTGTGTGGAGGTTAAAGCAGGTGACTTCAGAGGTTCAAAGTCTTGCTTTTTTACCCACAAGTGCTAACTGGAAAAATACTTTCTAAAACAATACTTTTAAAGTAAAAGATGTCAAATATTACAAGAGATAGTTCCAGGAGGAGCTGTCTTTTTAAAAGAAATGAAGACAAAAAAAATGTCACAGCATTCTGATATGTGTGGATGGAACTAAAACACTTGTTAAAGAGATATATTAAAATATAACTTCTCTGAGACTGGACAATCCTAGAAACAGGTTCTTGTGAATAAATTACAAAACCAATATTATTCACTAAAATATGTTTTGTGTCTTAATTCAAGGTGAATTTATTTCCTTCTATTAACTACAGAGAGCTTTGAATTAGATCCTAGATGGAATAATTTGACTCCCTTTGCAAGTAACTCCTGAACAAAGGAATGAGATACTATTCATGAGATTGCCTGTTACAAATTGTTCATCCAAACCTACTTAAAAGTCCAATAAGACAATCTTAAATCAATGCTTGATGCGTTTAGCTTAGGACCTGAATTTAGATGACTTCCAAGTCTCTCTAATGTTCAACTTCATTAGGAACCAGAGGTGAAAGTGAAAATTCACTGGTGATGGAAACTCCCTTTTTTTCCCCTCAGCTCAGTTCTATGTTGGATAAAATGTGTTCTGATTGCTCTGAATAAATAAAAACAGGGAGCTGGAAAATGGTTTTCTGAATGTGAAGCACAGAGCCAAGCTGTATGTGAGATCTGCAGGGGTTGAAATGACCACAAAGGACACTCGCCTTGTAATTTTGTCAAAATCTTGTAATACTTATGGAGACTTATAAGTTAGATCCTTGGTGTCTTCACTCCATCAATGTATTTTCTATGTGTGAGCATTTTGGAAAGGGACAGAAGTGGCACTTACTGGATAGTGGCTTACTTGAAATAGCTTTGTGGCAACTGTAAAATTTTCCTTAAAAATTTATGTTGGAGTTTTCATCTCCCTTAGCTCCATTCTACTTCCTTTTTCAAGAATTGTGCCAGTAACCCAACTGCACCGTCCCCTTCAGAAGCAGGTGCAACAGCCTGACAATAATCCAATAAAAATCCTATTAGCTGTGTCTCCATGACACTCCTGGTATCCACGGGACCCACAATATCTTTAATGCAGACCATAAATTCAGACCATTTCCTCCTTCAATTGCTCCCAAAATGGCTCCACTCATAGCAGTGTTCAGCTAACCTTTTGTTGCCACATTTTCTCATGAATGCTGAATCACTCTCTAATCTTTACAACGAAACAAGTGGCTCCACTAAGTGAACCGCATCAGTCAGGTTTAGTTTTCCAATCTCAATTGCATCCAGGTGCATTGCTGTGGATTACGACCAGCAGAGCCTCAGGATTCTCTGTAAAAATATCAGTTCCATGTCTGCAAAGTTCAGGGAAGGCTTTGTGGCAACTGCTGTGTGACATGAAATTAACCCCAAAATGGCCAGAGCAGAGAGAACATCTTTGGGTTTACAGGGTGGATAGGAGTTAAAACAAAATGATGTGAAACCGATGCCAGGAAAACAGCTTAATCAAAATGCAAAAAAAAAAAAAAAGAAAAAAGCAAAGAAAGGACAAATGCATAGAGGAAGTGAACTGAAAATACTTTGTCTTCTTGGACCACTTAGGAGCTAGGAATGCTCACGGAGGTTCTCTGACTTACTCTTTTGTTAATTACAGTAACTGAATACAATCCACGAGTTGTCAGGGTGTCTGTGTCACTCTTAAATGAAAGGGAAATTTATTATTTGAACCTACCCTTACCAGTAGTCCACCTACTATCTCTACATGGCACTGTGACAATTCTCAAGGCAAGACTCGCCTCTACGACTAACAGAAGAGCCCCAGCAAGCAGCACTCGTGCACACCAAGAATTTCAATACACCATTACTAATTCTGCAAGTTATTTGCGTGGTATCTGTAGGGCCAGGAGATGGGTGAGAGATAGAGCCCAGGCTACTTAGAGACCACTTCAGAGGCATTTCAGAGAAGAAAACTATTATCCATCATTCCTGAATCCTGAAGACCCAATGCCTGATGATAGACTTGCTGGGAAAGAAAGATCAGTTAATTGCAGTCTCCTCTCAGCCTCCCAAAAAGTTTAAAAGGAAGGGATTTGGGAGAATAAATTTGATCTCTATGTTTACAGGAATGCTTACTCTTTAGAAAAGGCAAGTTTTGATATGTAGTTAAAAGAATCAAGTTAAAGAACCAAGAAGTGAGAGACAACAATATACCTAGACAGGTTATTTAAAATTCTGTGCATTTTATTGTGATTTAGACCACTCCTTTAATTACTTTTACGGCTGGCTGCTTAGAATTGCACATTGTTTATAGACCTATTTCCTTACAGGTTTTGTCATGCGATCAGGTTTTGAGAGGAACTAAATAACTTTTGCGTTCTCGTTCCAGTACAGGTGGAGCAGCAGCAGCTCAGCGTGAGAAGAACCACCTGTGAATGAAGAGAGGCTGCAGGAGCTCCTCTAGAGGGAGGGGAGTATTCCCCTGGGAACCTTCTGGGTGTAATGAGCTATAATGATCATTATTTAAGGTCAATGACATGGTCTTTATGACTGCAGGCACATGAGCAGTGCATATCTTTCCAGTGAGGCTGCCTTGTGGTTCTTCCTATCCTGACATCACCTAAACCAGAAAGAAGAACCTGCGGCAAGAATGTCATAAGGCTCCTTGAAAATAAGTGGAGGGCTGTCTTTCTGAGCTGCTCATATTTTCCATTTGAACACAAACGTGTGTATGAAGCAAAGGAGATAATAATGGCAGCTCAGTGCAGAAAACCAAGTTTTCCCAAATTTGATGGCTGCCAAATCCATGTATAAAACAGAATAAATCACAGTTTCACTCAATTGAAATAAATAATAATTTTAAAAAAAGGACTTTTAAATTTACAAGTCACTTGCACAGGAGTCTAGAATTAGGGCCACATAGAACACTTTAGCTCTGAATCTCTGTTAAGTGTAATGAACATAAAAGACTGGTTAGACATTTGGTGCTTGTTAAACACTTGAAGACACACTCTCAGTTCCAAAGACCCTTACTAACTGGGACAGTCAGTCAGAGGGCCTGAAGACGAGAGGAGGACCCAGCAGCAAAACTGGTTTAAGTGGATGCACAGTGACTACATTGCTGAAGTGCTAGAAGATGTCCTCTGTGGATCAGAGACATTCTTAGTCACAAAAGACATAATTCTTATATTGCCAGCAATCACCTCAGAAAGTCCTTTCCAAGGTGTGAGGGCCCCTTCCTGCTCCTGTTAGAGGGTAGTTTTCGAATCTTTTTCTTTATAAGTGATCACCCCCAACACATTTCCCACGTAACTTTTGTCCTTTCAGCTTTCTTTCTTTGCTCCTTAGAGACTGCGATCATTTCCTTGACACCTTGGTTTTCACTAGGCTGAGCAATCCCATGAGATCTCATCTCTGCTTTTTCAGTAGTTCCTCTCTCTCAGAGTTCCTCTGGTCCCTTTGCTAGTTTTGAAGCCCTCCTTTACATTACTTTTGGACTTGAATCACTTCCCTCCATCACAGGTAACTGGAAGCACACATCACTCCAGTGCAGCCTACAATGACATTTTGAATATTGTGTAATATGTAGCTTTTCTGGAATTCGTCTCAGCCTTTACAAAGCGGTCTTTACCGTTCTTTAGCTACAGCACATACAGATGAGAAGGGCAGTGAGAAGAAAATTAAGGAATTTTTATTGGAAGAGAAGCTCATGAGATGTTAAAAGTAGTTCCACTTTTTAGAATATTTACAGATAATCATAGAATAGAATCATAGAATCATAAAATCATAGAATCATAGAATCATAGAATCATAGAAACATAGAATCAAAGAATCATAGAATATGTTGGGCTGGAAGTGACCTTTGAAGGTCATCTATTCCAACCCTCCTGCAGTGAGCAGGGACATAATTACACGTTATTTGTGAAATCCAGAACACAATTGAGGAGACAAGAGGCAAAGTCTCTTCTTGGCAGCCAAAGGGGTGGTGTAGTTGGGTATTTTCATACTGGAAGAGGAAAAGATTCATTTTTTCTTCCTTCTCTGCGTGTGCGAATGTGGGTCCATGCTCACGTGTGCCAGAGATCTCTTATTAGAGGCACTGAAAAAACGTGTTTGGTTCACTCTGCATTTTTTTTAGGGGGGTGGGAGTTGCTGAGCTGCAGGGATACTCACTTCCCTGCCATTTATGTTAAGGGGATGGTAATCTTGGCAGTCAGTGGATTCAAAAGTAACAGTTTAAATATTTTTCAGTCAGTCAGAGCATTTACCTAAGCATAGTGTTTCCTCAGGGTTTGTTCATTATTGCCCATTTTTATGAAAGCTTAATAATATAAAGGGGCAGTAGCACTTGAGTGCTTGTGGCAGGACTTCCAAACACACACACACAGTTACTGTGTGCAATTCTTAGAGAAACTTGGGCATTAAAAGCATTGATTTGTTGTAAAATATTACTTAACTAACATACAGAATGTGTACATGTGTAAAATTTAATTCCTTTCACATCTTCCATCCTGCACAAAGATAAGCAATACCTTAGTGCTGACATCTTTAATATAATGTTAACCTAGGTACACAATTGAAAAAAAAAAAAGTTCTTTCTTTATGGAGTTTTGCAAAAGCTGTAAGTTAATAATAATTATATAAAAATATTTCTGAAACTTTACATTCTCAGTGTCATTCATCCTGATGACTTTTTAAGTTCATAATTTCTTCCTTTTCATAGCTGGTTTCTCTTAGTTCCAGCTTTTCCTTCCCAGATACAGCAAAAAATCACATCTCCAGCAAGATACTTCTTCAAATGTCCTGCCAAACGTTCTTCAATGTCAATATTACCCATTCCCTTAGGCTTAATATAATGTTAGGATTCACCATGTCTTGAGCCAAAGGTGCATTTTGTCACTAAACCCATCTCCCTGACACAGTTCACACCTGCCCAATGTTTTCTGGCATTTCAACAGCAAAATTTTTATGTTTTTCCATTCTATTTGCACTGAAATGTTATTTCCCATGGCTCTTCTTGTCTACACTTGAATGACAGAAAGATGAAAAGCAAGTAAACTAGTAAATATAATAAAAGATACAGGGAAGTAAAAGATTTTAACTTCTGCATAAAAAGAATGTGACATAACCAAATCATGACAGACATTTAATTCTTCAACTATTCTCATTAAGTCTTGACTTGTCAGGAAGGCCAACCTCCCTAAAATCCTTAGTTAACACCTTTGGGTACTCAGCTAAATTTACAAAAAATGCTTTGGGATAAAGCTCCACTGAAAGAGGATCGATACATTTATTCAAAATATCTCCAGAGAACCAGTGTACCTTCCAAACTGGGTTAATTATTTAGATATTCACTCTGGATGGGAAGAAAACTTGTTGGGTTGCCCTCTCTGACTAAGAACATTGAAATACACAGAAGTAATGTAAATAACTTCTGAGAGAAGTTATTTGCTCAGGGGGTTCCTCCTGACCCTCTGCCTCAGCCAAACACATTTTGGTCACTTTTATCACTGTATTAAAACTCACTCCTTTGCACCCAGCTAACAACTAAATCCTACCACATCCATCCTGCTGCAAAACAGAGGTTCCTACGGCTTGCTGTGTACACACAGCAAGGTCTAGGGTATCCACACTCTTGCTTCTTGCCATTCAGGATGGATTTCTAAATCTACCAGTCATGGCATAAGAACATAACAGGAAATATAAGAATAAGAGGCCAAAGCCAAGGCTTATATAGCCCATTATCTTATTTATACCATCATTAATAGCAGATGCTTAAAAAAATAATTTGTATCTGAGCGATAAAGTAGTAGAACAGTACTCTCCTTTAAATATAATATTTTTTTTCCACCATGTTATGAACTTTCCAAGCAGCAGCTTGTTTCTCAATGACTATATTTAATAATTAATATCTGACCTCCACAATATGTTCCAGCAATGAGTTAATAGTTTAACCATGCATTTTGTTACAAATTAAGTCATCATCAGATTTGCTTTAAACCTATGGCCTGACAATTTCATTCAGTGCCCTTTGATAGCTATTTTGTAACATGAAAACACTAATTATTATTTATTATGTACTTGCCCTATAAAACATTCATTATTTTAAGGACATTAGTCACAACCCACCACCCACTCTGGTTGTCTCATTCTGAAGCTGTTAAGTCCACAGTCTAACATCTCTTCAAATGGAAGTCAGCCTGCACCATTGTGTCTTTTGTACCATTTTCCCATAGCCTTTCTGTGACTAGTTTCAAATACAGAGAACCCAGAGACTTATACAATAACTAGCATCTTTTGTGGGGTTTTTTTAGTAATTTCTAGTATTTTATTCACATTTTTTACTGCTTTTGAAATGAAATGATATTGTCAATGATATTCAACACTGACTTAGAGATCTTTCTCCTGAGTAGAAATTCATCTTTTGGCTTTTACTGTGCAAATTTTTCTCCATCCATATGCATATGCTTGGAATTTATCAACAAATAAAGTGGTTCGGTCTGGCTCATAACTCTTTCTGATTGTGGGGTGGAGACCTAGTCAAAATACTTCTCAGTGACTAGAAATATTTCCACAGCTAAACACAGCATTCCTCCTTGTCCTGGCTAACATGTTGCATAATTAGACACAATATAAACCCTATGGAGTTTTTCAAATTTCAATGCATTCAAGCTGTTGTTGGTCTCATTAGCTTTTTTCCCAAGGTCGTTATAATGTTGGGGTAGGGAGGAAATGTACAATAGGACCTTGAATTCTCCCTTTCATCCCTTTGTTGAAACAGCACCAAAAAACTGCCTTTCTGTTTGGACAAAGACCAAAATCTGTGTTGATTCTTTCAGTTAAATTTTTGTGATTATTGCTCATTAGTAACCGTTTCGAATGCCTATTTGAGACCTGCTGTGAGCTTCAGCAGAAATCTTAGAAGATCCACTCAGATTTTCTGTAGGAGTTTTTATTTGCACTTAACAGTGCACATAAATGATGGAATCCCTTAGCGATCTACTCACCACTTTCATTAAAACAGGGGGAGCCACCAGGATTCTCATGGAGTCTGTCTCTACCTAACTCCTTTGCAGTACTGACATGAAGTTCAAGTGGAAGTTCTGAACAACTTGCTGGCCCCGTGGACACACTCTTCTTCAGTAGGTGACCAGAATTGCTTCTGTCTTATCAGAGCAATAAGGTAATGCTTTCTGAGCATCTTCCCTAAGCAGAGCTTTGAATGAGAAACCGCTCATAAAAGATGAGAAGATCAGGATATCTAAGTCATCTGGAAAAAATGGACAGACAGTTAAAAGGGATCTGATTAGAGTCTCTGATAGTTTAAAGACACCAGCTACAGAGTTATCCAACATGGATATTTCCCTCTACTGCATTAGCTCTTCCTTTCAGAGGGTAAACTTAACTGAGTAATTCAAGACTTCATTGCGATTAGATTGGGTTATTCCCACGCATTCTCAATGAACCCACATTTACATTGGAAAAGAACTGTTTGACAACTATACACACCACAGGAAAACAGTGGCGAATAAAAAGCTCAGTGATATTCCTCCCTCCTGACTGAAGATACCTGTGGTATCAGTATCTATCCATACAAGTCTGGGTTCCCACTACAGCTGAACGAAATCTAATGCTATTATCAGCAGCCTTCAGGGCCAAATTCCTCTGACCACATTTAGATATTATTTCTGATGAGTTGAACTGCACCCTTAATTCGAACTGCACCCTTAATTCACACTGCACCCAGATAGTGACTAGAAAATGGGAACCTAGAAACCTAACTCATGCAGACACATATAACACCATAGACACCTGAAGGCAAGTGAGAGACACAACATCCTTAGTCTCCAAACACAGCCTCAGCTCCTGAAGAAACATGAAATTTTGAACACCAACCCCTTGATGGAAGAATGGAAAGTTCAAACTTTCACGACCTGAAAGTGTAACACAGGAAGGGGTGAGCAGAGAGGATGCTGAGTGTCATCTCCTTCTGTCACTATGACACATTGCATTTAATCAACCTTGTAATGAGCAGATCGCTCGCAATTTCTACTATTAAAAGTATGCCAAATTGAAATGACCATCCACACAGCGGGTTTAATGCTCAGCTAAATACAGACAGATGTACACCGAGGAGGCAAGAACTCCCTTCGAGGAAGACTTGATTTTCTAAAGTTGGCTGTAAAAAGGTTTATTTTAACCACTAGTCAGCAGTACTAGTAGTTTACATTATTCGGACATACATGAGTATTTACAGGATTCCTGCAACAATTATAAACTACCAAATGATTTATACAACAAATGGAAGCAGCCAGAAGTATATTTCCTCTGTTTATCCAATTTTCTCACTGTTCCCTGAAATTTGTTAATAATAAAGGCCTATTCTTTTCCCTCTTCCCGTATGCTCCATTACTAACAAATAACGAGCCTTTAATACTTTAATTAATAACTTCTGGTAAGTCATTTATCATAACATTAAATAGTATAAAGAGCTAATTAAGCTGCTCAGTGAAATTCCAGTCTAACAGATGCTTACCTATTCGCAGAAAAATCATATAGATTCTTAAAAATAATAGCTATATGTCTTTAACATCTTCCCTTAAATAGCGGTCATGCTCTGGTGTTTGGTTGTGTTTTTTCATCAGTAATGCTGCAGTCATAAATAAAGCTGAATGAGCTCAGGAGAAAGCAACTACAGAGCAAATTAGCTTTTACAGAATAAAAATGTAGTCTAAACTTTTACTATACAGTAGTGTCACTGTTTCATCTTGAGTATTCTTTCACCAGGAAGTGAAATTTTGCAGCATCCTATGGTGCTCTGTTGAAATAAGTTCAGACTGTGGGAAGGTTCGAGCGTTAAACTTACAGCCTAAGCTTTTTTAAGGTACTTCTTTATCTCCTTTTGTTTTACCTGAGATTCTTTTTTTCCACATTCAAAACCAACACAGTCAGAAGGGAATCCTGTGCAATTCTTCCTATTACCATACCAAAGCAATCTCTCCTGCTTCATGGCTTAAACTAATCTTTTAAGTATTTGGAGTTGAGAAGAAAATGCTCCTCAGGGCTACTACTGCCAGAACTACTGCAGGAAGGTAACATTTTCTTCTTTTCTTTGAAATACGTGTCACCTTGGTTGCTCTTGAAGATGACCCTGTGAGGAGCAACCTCTATGTTCTTTAGAGCTGTTTCTATTTCTTGAGAACAGTAATAATAATAAAAAATATCCTTCTATAACGAATTGAATTGTATCTAAATAGTGCATTCAGTGGAAAAAACTATAATGTGTTAGGAGTGGAAACTGAAAAAAAATTATGACAACTACGAGAATCACAGAGGGCTGTTTCTCACCTCAGCCCAATCTGGATTTTCTATAAGGACTTCCTATTTATTTCCTTAGGAATTAGTTCAATCTCTGACAGGTTCACTTCTTAAACATAAACATTAAAGAGTGTGCCCGAACAAGATATAAAGTTCAAATAAAAATTTCCTAATTAGAGCTATCACCTTCTGGGAGTTTTTTAGTACGATGTCTGTCTTGTTTGCAAAGTTTAAACTTATCTATTTAAAAGTCATTTGTCTAAGTTTCTGAGACAATTTATAAGGAAATCTTGCCCAGATCTCAGCATGTATAGGTTGGAATACATCTGATTATATTTAGGCACTGCAAATGAAATTAACGGCTTAATTTCATGCATCTGCATTTACCATAGTGTCTCTTGTTGGTGGAGATATAAGCAGTACAGCTTTGAGTACTTCATCTGATGTGCTGGTATATACTTCAAGATGAGTTGAATCATGCCCTCTATTCTGTTGATTACAGAGTGAGTTAAAGGTAGTTGACTAGTAAAGTGATAAAGACACTTGCCTTGTGGATAACCTTGTTTAGTCAGATGGATGTCCCTGCTCCATTACAGGTGTCACCCCGTGTGTCACCCTCACACCTCCACAGAGCAAGAAGAGCAGTTTGTCAAATCCTGAAGACATTTAAAGTTGGTCAGATGGATTAGGCTATGTTGACTGAAAAAAAGCTTGAAGAAACTAGTTCAAATACAACGCCAATGTTTGAAGCTGAAAGAAATGTCTGTTCTGAAGGAGCAGTCCTGGGGTAGCTCAGCGGTTTCCTGCACTGAAGGTGATGTGGAGCTGCCTGCCAGAACCACTGCTGGTCTCCTACTCCTTGCTAAGGCAATCTCAGGAAAAACACCCAGCAAACCTTAGTGATGCTGACTGGTGCTAGATTCAAATTTACCAATGATGTGCAAATTAAGGTATTACAAGAGAAAAAGTCTTACTGATTTTTTCGTTACATAAGTAAAGGTTTGGGGTGTCTGATCTGATTAGGTTTTCTCTGAGCTGGACATTTGACTCCCAGAGGTTCCTTCCAAACTATATTCCTGTGATCCCAGTTTATCATTGATTGTGTTCATTTTAAAATTTTTCTTTTTCTAAAATATATCTTTCAGAAAGGATTATGGTTCATCACACATAATTTTTCATTGGCTTTATTAATTAGGTTAAGGAGCTCAAAAATCTCTTTTTTCCTCCTTTGGAGCATGAAAGGCAACTTGTTAAAGCACAGATCATTGCTTTTTAAGTTGAAAAATGATGTTTCTTTTCTTTCATCTTGCGTGTCACTAAATGTATGTCTATACACTTGAAATGTTATGTGCAGCAATTTATAGGGAGAGAGTATTTCATGATTGCTCGTTTTCAGTTTAAGATAATTCTGCCCACACTCATGATTGTGAACAAGATACAGCAGTAAGTTACTTAGACCACTTGAACAGCCTAGTCAAACATGAAAAATACCCACTGCCTTTGCAATATCTCCTTCACCATAAAATGAAATTTTCGTTTTGTTGAGAACATCCTCCAGGATTTCATTGATACCAACCAGATAGCACCACTGTCAGTATGAATACATCTTATCATTCTCTCTCTCACATAATTGTTTCAGTATTGTTAGCATAAGGAAAAAAATAATCTTCATACATAGAAATTTCACAGTTACACACACAGTACATGGAGGAGACTCATGGTTATATTACTAGCTATACATCATTTCACTTGATCTTTACACAAGTGGGTTTGAGGCAATCCATCGACAGTATTTGCAGTATGTATCCACAAGTGCAAAACTGTTGGATACATCTGAATAAGAGGTAGGACTAAGGTTTTTCCTTTGATGCCTTGAATAGAAACAAGTAGGAACCCATTCACAATCTCTCAGCTTGCTTGTATTAGGACAAGGGCCAAGAAGTGATCTCACGGCAATTGCATTCAATAAATCTCAATTATAGCATTTTGTGGCTGTGAAAAAGAGCAGTTTGATGCCCTAGTCCTGGTGGTTGGATATACACGAGAATTCAAGTTTTGAACATATATTCAAGTTTTTGAACATATAAATTCTGACAGTGCGGAAATTTGCACCAACTTTGACTGTTTCATAGAATCAAAGAATAATTTTGTTTGGAAAAGACCTTTAAAATCATTGAGTCCAACCATAAATCTAGCAATGGCAGGTCCACCACTGAACCGTGTCCCTGAGCACCACATCTACATATCTTTTAAATACCTCCAGGAATGGTGATTCAACCACTTCCCTGGGCAGCCTGTGCCAGTGTTACACAAACCCCACAGTGAAGAATTTTTTCCTAATGTTCAATCTAAACCTGCCCTGGTGCAACACGAGGCTATCTCCTCTTGTCCTATCACTTGGTACATGGAAGAAGATACAGACAGACATTTGTCTCTCTACAACCTCCTTTCAGGCAATTGTAGAGAGCGATAAGGTCTCCCCTCAGTCTTTTCTCCAGGTTGATCAACCCCACTTCCCTTAGAAGACTTGTTCTTGAGGCCCTTTTCCAGGTTTGTTGCCCTTCTTTGGACACTAATCTCAACAATTCTCAGCCTTTGAAACAACTGGATGGTAATTTTAAGCTTTGTTACACAGAAGGTTAAGAAAGCAGGTTAAGGTCTGTCTCTGGTCATAAAATCTGTTATTTTCTCATTCTGCAAGAATTGTAAAACATAGAATGGTTTGTGTTGGAAGGGACCTTAACATCATATAGTCTCAACCCCCCTGCTATGGGCAGGTACACCTCCCACCAGACCAAGCTGCTCAAAGCCCCTTCCAACTTGGCCTTGAACACTGCCAGGGAGAGGGCATCGAGATCTCCCCTGGGCAACCTGTGCCAGAGTCTCACCACCCTCACAGTGAAGAATTCCCTCCTAAAATCTAACCTAAATCTACTTCCTTTCAGTTTGAAATCATTACGACTTGTTCTATCACTAGAGTCCCCAATAAAGAGTCCTTCCCCAGCTTTCCTGTAGAGCCACCTGAAGTACTGGAAGCCACCATAAAGTCTCCCTAGAGAAAACCTGGATTCATTCTCACAGCTTTCTGACTATCCAATTAATGCATAATCTTTTTTTTCCCCTGCATATTGTACTAAATCTCTTACATTTGGCTATTATTCTTTGTTATGACTACAATATTTTTTAATAATACTGCTGTTGTAACTGTTAGAATTACTATCCAGTGAAGAGATGCTGCAAAAGCAGCCAGGCCAGAGACCTTTATTTTCCTCTAGTTCTCATATTTCTTATATATCCAATTACACTTTATGACATCAAAAATCTAAAGTCTGTAAAGTCTCTTGTCACAGCCTTTAAAATAATAACTTGATGCTAAAGCTCTGAAAAGAGGAGGAGGAAGCAGTTTTAGGGGAGCTGGAGGAACACTGATGTTGAAAAAAAAATATCTAATTTTGATTGCAAACAGGTTTTTAATTTTTCAGAGGAAGCCCCCTCTTCCCTTTTACTTTTCCTTGGTGTATGCAATGATATGAGTTGTGTATGCAATAGAAAAGTAAAAACGAAAAAGTCCCTTCCCATGGTATGAGTTCCTGACCTTGTTGCACACTTGACAGCCAACCACCAATGCTTGATGGGGCTTGTCATCACCAGACTTCCAAATTAGCTGGAAACACATCTCTCTGTTTTGACTGGAGCCAGATTGATTCCTCCACACTTGAAAAGTCTGCTTTGCACTTCCTGACACCACTGGACAGGTTGCAAATCATAACCACAGTAATTAGAGGGCAAGTTTCTGGATATTAAGCATGCTGGGGAGGAAAAGTTGGGTAGAGCAGGAGCAAGGGAGTGTGAGGGGCAAGGAGAACAAGGGAGAAACCAAAAGGCTTTGAGCAGAATGTGAGGATGGTACTGTTATCTGCTGCTAAGTGAATACTAAATTTAATGTCACGGTATTATCACAGCACATTTGCTGCTCTACTGTAAAGCACGTCTTTTATTTGAATTCCTTTTGGGGTTAGGGAAATTCAACAGGTTTTCTAGGGAGTGACCCACATCCGTTTCAGCGGGGCTGGCCACAGCAAGAGTCTATTTAGATTCTGCCTATTATCTAAATGCACAGAGGAAAATCATCCTTTGTGTCTCCTGGCCTTGTCTCTGCAGCAAGAAGTGAGCAAGTCTCTGTGCTCCCTCTGAGTGTTAGGAAATCATGCTGCATCTCATGGTGTTTTTTATTTCTATTATGATTATTATGGGTTCAGAACACACCGGCAGCGGCTGGCCTTCCTCCTCTAATTACCATGCACACAGACTGCTACTCATGCTCCACAGAATAGAGAGCGCTTTGTTCAACAGCTTCTCCAGCCTACCCCTTCTGCCTGCTTTGAGCCAAGGGAAGCTTCTTTATTTCTTATTGTCCTTTACCTTGACGCTCTGCAAACAAGATTTGTCCAGCATTCCATGGAGGACAGTGGTTAGTTAATTCCTTTGTATCCCACCTTCCCTTTTTCTAACTTAAAGCAAAATAGTAGGGACGAGACTGGAAGCTGAAATTCCAGCAGGAAAGGAAAGAAAGGTTATCTCAGGGAAGAATAATTGATGATTACAAGAAGTAGCTTTTAACTCATGGATGGGACTCTTTTTATTTGGTTCTCTCCCATGAACAAAAAACTCTATTTTAAGGGGTGCTGAAAGGTTACTGAATGACTCCAAGAGTAATCAGTCTCTGTTTACACTAGTGTCCTACATCAAGCCTGCAAGGCTGATGAGCTCAGCTCCAGATCAGAGATAATTATGTAAACTCCCCTCCCAGATCTTCCACAGTACCATGGCTAAAATCCATCCCTTTCACTTCTCACCACTCCAGACAGAGAAGCTGCCTTCAGAAGGGTTTTTAACCTCTTCTTTCAAGGTAGCATGACGTCTGCAGTGGAATACTAAAAACAGAGTCACACAAGCCTGCTTGTACATTTACGGAGCAGCCTCAGAGATTCCTGAAAGATTGTTATTACCATATTTCACAGCACTTTGTATTGCTGTGCCCTAGACGCTCAGATATTCACCTTTGACCCAGGCATGATAAGAGGCATAGACAGCATTCCTCTGATAGTTAAGGTGGAAGAGTTACAACAGTGCACTGAGAGCAAAAGAAGGGGTGGCCCCACGGTGATTTAGGATTTGTGAGCTCCTTATGATGAGAAGAATTCACAACGAAAGATGTTTTATCATCAGGAGCTAAATCTTCCTGACAATGCCAGCTTTGTGCAGCAGTGGAATGGGCTTTCTCAAGAATAAACACAGCAGAATATGTCCCCTTGGGATCCCAGTACTGGGGAGGAAAATCAATGGTTAGCACAAGAGTTCTTAATTTACACACCAGGCAAAGGGTCGTAGCTGGAAGAAGAAAGATGATCTAAATGCTGAGTTGCCTTTGTTTAAGTAAAAAATACAGTGTGCTCCTGATTTAGTTAAACTAGGAGCAATCTTCACTGCGACCCTAGAAACAAGTGGGCAATTCAGTTACCTGCACCTCAACTTCCCACTCTGCAAAATTAAAGGGATATTTTGTGTTTGCGATTTGAATCATGGCTCTGGGAGCAAGGGGAGAGCAGTGAGTGCTATACACCTTAACCTGAGCAAAGATTTTTGAAAATCTCCCATAATATACTTATAGCCAAAGTGCCAAGATATAAACTGAATAAACATTCTGTAAGGAGTAGAAAATTAGCAGTATTGCCAGGCTTAAAGGGTGGTGCCAGGCTTAAAAGATGATGATCATTGGTACAAAGTCCAGCCTGTGGCCAATAGTGTTAAAGCTTTTTATTAACAACCCAGACAAGAGGATGGGGTGACTTCTCACCAGTCTTCTGGATGGTACAAAGTTGGACTAAGAGGCTGATATGCTGGAGGGCAAAGCTCTTATTTAGAGGGACTTCAACAACCTGTGGAAAGGGGATGGCAGATACTTCCCAAAGTTGACTCCAGTATCTGGGATAGACTAATCCCATACAGCAGGACAGGCTGGGGTAGATGACCCTCAAGCGGTCCCTTCCAACTGGAATTATACTGTGATCCAATTCACAGATGGCCTTTCAACCAGTAAGAACCACCTGGCCAAGAATGGAAAACCTCTTCCCCCATCCAAATCACTAGTTCTCATTTTATCAGTTCAGCTGCCTGAATGGTTCCTGCCCTTACAGAACACATAATATGAGAATAATTATCCCCCAGGTACCACACAGCTACAAGTAATAACAATTAAAGTGGATAAAGGGTGTTGAATCCCAGGCAAAGCTTTCTGTGTGAGCACAATGTATAGTGGGTTATGAACCTCTGCATTTTATCAGGAAACAGATTGTATCTGTACAGTGATTATTGTAGCTGATGGGTGGTAGCACATATTGCACTGGAATTTAACCAAACCATACGTACAATTACATCTGTGACAATTTCCTGTCATGAACGTAAGCCTTATTGCCTTCAAAATATATCCTGTAACCCTGTCTGACAAGCATGGTTACAGCTGTTAGGCTGTCACCTGAAGATTTCTGCAGTCTATGCAGGGAACTGGTCTTGAGAAAGCACATATTAAGTGTTTCTGGGTTCAGCACTTCCCCCAACTCAATGCCCAAAGCTTCATTTCTAAGCGTCAAAGTTAAGCTCCCTTCCACATGGCCAACACAAAAACCTTGAGCAGGACCAACACAAGTCATGCTTTTTCATCCCTATTCTCTCCTAACTAAAGAGAGGGAAGGGTCCACTCACCTTACTGGATACTTCACTGTAACACAAGACAGATAAATACTCCAATTCATGTAGCTTGAAAAAAAAACCTCAACCCAACAGCCCCCCATCACATCCGTAGTGCCCTAAGGCACAGTGTGTTGTATTATGCTGCTCTGGAGACAGATGATGTTCATTAATGACAAACAAGTTTTCCCACATGGCTTGAGCTCTATTTTTTTCTTTTCCATGCCAGAGACCACATCTTGTTTTAAACCCTCCAGCTAGATCATATGTTGGATAATAAACATGCTTTTGTAGAAGAGCTGGGTGTCATGGCACAAAGTCAGGCTCGTGTAGTGCTAGGGCCTGAATCATAGGCCCTGAACTGAAGTTGACCTATGGATGAAACTCACAACCCCACATTATATAGTATTAATCATATATGTAATGTGTTGATAATCTATTTTAGTATGTATGTGTGTATATATATATATATATTCCAATGGTGTAAAAGCTTCGCTGTAGAACTAAATGTGCAGTGGGAACCAGCAGAGTGTTCTTTCTTTACCTAAAGGGCAGGTGTAAGGCTGGGAAATGAGCTGCCTCTTGCTTTGTTAGAAGCATGTTACAAGACCGTGAGACCAGAGGCATATCTTGGGTGAGAAGTACGTGATTAAGGACCGAAATAGACAGGGACGCTCCCTTGTATTCTTCCTTTAGCCCTGGCCAAGCTATAAGAGGAATCCAATGGAGCGAACAACACCAGATGTTCCCACGTTTGAAGTTATGTAAGGCTGTTCATTTAATAGTATAAAAGCTGGACCCTCTTGCAGCTACTTCAGAGACCTCACCTACGAGTGGACGCACTGCGTAGGACTTCCCAGGACGGTTCTCCAGAATCCTCAATGCAACAGGGGCTTCCCAGCCACTGCGGGTCTGGATGATGGAATTAGGGCGATTGGTGATGGATCTTTCACAATAACTATCACTAACCCTATATAGTAATGATTAGGTGCATTACCCTGTTTGTTCTCCTTGCTGCTTAAAACTAGAGGGTAATAAGCTTGCCTTGCCTCATTCCTGTAATACTTTGTAATAGGGAGTAAAATAAGCTTATCCTTCTGTTGGTGCCTGTGCCTTTTTCTGTGGGATGCCCCACCCTTTCCGGGCCAATTAGCATAACAGCTTGTAGCTGAACCAGGAGCACAAGAGCTTCCCGCTCTCTGTCCAGGTAGGTCACTTCTCTTGTGCCAGGCTACCGCAGGCCGTTAAGAATATTGGTGAAAAGGTGAGGCACAATGAAAGAAAGAGCATTTAGGGATACAAATAGCCTGTGTGTGTCTCTAATAGTGTAAAAATCTTTTTTCTTTTCTCTCTTTGGTATCCAACTAAAATTGTGAAAAAAAATCAAATATATTTCAGTTGGAACCACAAGCTAATTCATTTTTCATGAAGTAAATATTATATCTGGCTTTTACATATAGAATGTAAGAATGCAATATATGTACATGCACTACATGAGTTACGATTGATATTAAATTCCACTAAAAAAGAAAATTATTTATTGTTTTAAGTAGTTAAATCTGTTTAGGAAAAGTCAGAGGAAAATATTTTTGTCCTCTTGAAATGAAAAATTTTACCTGATGACAACAACTTGAACTTCTACCTTTCCCCTGCTCGAAACGCCTGGATTTTCAGGCAACCTTGGGATGTATATTTTTGCTTATTATGAAATTCTATTTTCCAGAAGATAATATGTGGTTAAAAAATTAACTGAGAGCTGAAAAAGTAGGTGGTAGGAATACGGTTATGAAAAGCCTGAAATCACGAAAGACAAACATCTGTGTTTTTATAGGAACAGTGGCCTTTCCTATGTGAGTTAGTCCTATTGACTTAAGTAGACTCCTATAGATATATATGAACACTTCTCTTCTTTTTTCCTCTTTCCTATTTTTGGATTTTTTTCAGCAGTCTAGAGTTTCAAACGCACAGCTCTTTCTTGAGCCAGAAGATCAGGATCATTTCTTGCCCATGTGCAAACCTGGCTGGGGACCTCTCACCTTCTTGGCTATGCACCATTGATGCCCTTCTCACCAATGTCCACAACTCCCTCCACTGGCGGTAACTCCCTTCTCCAGGAGGCAAAAGTGTCCCTCAGCTCATTTGGAGCCAGAGCTTCTTGCGTGTAGATGTGAAGATGAACAGCTCACGGACTTGTAAAAGCAGGTCTGTATCTGTTCCAAGCAAAGCAGTCATTTCTCAGTATGAACACAGAAGTTTATTAGTTGGTTATTTAATTATCAGAAAATCGTTGCTTCTTTATTAAAACATTAACTTTGACAAATGTGTTATTGCATAAAGAATCATATAATTAAAGTACTTGCATTGTTTAAACCCACTGAAAAGGAGACTGAGCAAGGAACTGATAATTATTTGCTATAATTTGCCTATTAAGTTGCTGGGAAGTCTTTTTAAAAGTTAATGTAATGTCATTACAAAGATGGACTTGAGCCATAAACCCTAGCTATCAAAGCAGATCTGAATCCTATCATCTGTAGTCTGATGGTTTTCAGATTCTACTTTTAAGTTTCAAGCCACAATGCATCCAAATCCAGCATTGTATACTCATCTAAACAGCTTCCAAGGTCACAGCAGAGAGATTTTATATTCTAATAAAAGATTCCGAGACCTAGAACAGCCTAGATGATGTTTTCAGGTATGAAGTGGTCACTGAATGAAAGCATATTTTTAAAGTGCCAGTGAATTTAGGAGATAACTTAATACAGAAGCCTAAGTGTAAAATTTCTATTAAGTCATAAAACAAGTGCAAGGCAATAAGTTAAGGTCCTCCACCTAGACCTGTCCATGCATCCCAGTTTTGAGGCTTATTCTAACCCCCGCTGAAAACAGTAATTCTCTCTTCAGGCTTGATTAGCCATGCCAGGTTCATCACTACAAAGAAGCAGAGACTTTTGTGAAAAGAAAAAAAGAAACAAATTAAAAATAATAATTAAAATAAACAAGCAAACAAACAAACAAAATAAACACCCAAACACTGATTTCCTCACCAGACTGCCGGGAGGAGAACTACCCTCATCAGCTGCAGACACATTTGATCATTCTGCAGATACTGAATAGCCATCCGGTGTCAACAGCACTCATTCCTCAGTGACTTGGAATAAAGTATATATCCCTACCAATCCAGAAGTCATATGTGAGCTAGTCACAAAATATTCATGTGGAAAAGCTTGCTTTAAGGTCCCCTCAAAACACAGCTTTAACAATATTCTACCTTGGTACCCATGAGTTGCCTTTAGGCCTTGAACAAGAAAATAGTTAACTTTATATACATGTGTGTGTGTATGCGTGTATGCATATGTATATAGCTACGTATATGTATACACATGTGTGGGTGCATAGCTGGTAAACCAACAAAAAAAGCAAAAGGCTTAAAAAAAAAACATGGACAAATTTCACTAACCTTTGTCAGAAGTAGTGGAAGGGGGTTTTTGGTAATAACATGGTTTGGAGAGATTCTTTTCATCACACATTTTTTTTTAAGTTGCATAACAATCAAAACCACAGTTAATGATCTTTCAGTAAAATATGTCGTGAACTGAAACTTTAACTTGATTAATTAACCTAAAATAATCCCAAAATTACCTATGTCATTTCCCTTCTCACCTGCATTAAATTATTTTTACACCCAAGACCCTGCAAAATCACAGCATCATAGCAAATAAAGCCGGCTGGATCCTGGAGAAATTGTCCTGTCCTGTGTTTCTCAGCCTGTAGTACATGGACTGCTGAGTGTTTGGAAGGTATCAGAATGTAGTCTGTGAACTGACTGCTAAAATTCTCATGAGAACACCCAAGAGCACAGTCCCAAGAATGGAAGAAAAAAAAAATAAAAGATAAAAAAGACAAAATTAAAAAAAAAAACACACATAGAAAAACTTCAAACAGCAAGAAAAGCAAGAAAAAGAAATTACTGAGTACTCAGTGTCAAACCCTTTCCTAAAAATATATTGTCATAAATAAAGCCTGTTGAAGAAATGCTGCACAAGATGATCCTTGGATATTTTGTGTTTTCATAGATTTGAGGGTTTGTCCAAGCAGATTACTTGAGATGGATTTTTAAAGTTTGGGAAAGGTTGATTTATCTTGTCCTAAAACCATCTTCCCTAATTATATGTCTCCCCTCAGAATCAGTTTTTTCCTTTTCATCCATTACCCCAGAACGCTTCTGGTCTTTCCTTCTCCCAGTACTTATCAGGGGATCCTCAGAAGAAAGCTTCATCTTTCTTTTATGATCCTTGCCTCTAAAATTATACCATCCTGAGAAAAAATCTGCCAGCTGGGCTTTTTTTCCCCCCATCATAGCTCTTTTACCCTTTATGGAGTAGAAAAAGCATGAAAATTATGATCCTTCACTAGGAAGCTTCAGAATAGCTACAACAATGTAATTATTATCATGGACAAAATGGAAACTACCAAATGCAGCAACTTGTTTGAGATACAAAATAGGTATTTCCTGCTTTTCTGCTAGTTTCAGTAGAAGTGAATTACCGTAGCAGCAAGCACAAAACCTACACAAAATACAGTCTACAACTGGTATTCTTTCTTAGTCAGTGATGGGAAACACATTCTCTCTCTTTTTCATTTTTTTTTTTTTACTGTTTTCCAAAATGCCTTTGAAGCAGAGATGAGAATGTAGAATAATGAGAGATTTTCCTGGCCAAACTATGCTTTAAATAAATTATTAGATGCTGGTGAGGAAACATCACTTCACAGCTAGTAAATCAATGGCCTTTTGATTCAGGCTTCATTGAGGAAGGTCATGTTATGTTAAGGAACAGTAACTCTAAGTATCTAATAAAGTCACCGGTGTTTCGTTGGTTGACTTGGCAGCTGTGGAAACACAGTGACCTTGCAGCAGAAGGTGAGAGCGTGAGGCTACACTCCCACAAAGACTTAGCCATAGGTAGGTTTATTCACATAATTTTTTGTTGTTGACTTAGCAGCATTACTCACAGGAGCAACATTAGTCATGCACTTAATGACTGAAGAATCACAATTTCATACGCTACCTCACACCTTTAACCAACAGCTTGCTCCTTGGTGTGCAATACTTCTAGCCTTTCTTTTGTTCTGCTTTCCAAAACGCAGAAGCAGACCAGTATTAATGGGAAAAACTCCAGGTACAAGAGCCAGATTTAAATGGATGTATCATTACCTACCAGCAGGACCACAAGTGTGCTAGCATTTAAATACATGAATAACCTTAGCATGAAGTCTGAAATTATTCCACGTAAAGTCAGTGGGCTACCTAAGTGTCTGCCAGGATGAAAGATGCAAATAGATGGACTACATTTGTGGATGTGCTTGTGCTGCTACTTCCTCCGCCTCAGGAGTGCTCAGTAATTTGTTAAGTTTAGTGGCTTCCTCTCTGATGGCATCAGTGTGTTTGTGTGGTAAGAACTGCTTGGAAAGCCATCACAACCTGGTAGCCAGTGTTTCCTATTATCCTGGTTACAAGAGAAGTTCACTGAGATGGTAGTTGCCTCAGCTAAGTCTATGAGAATCTCAACCAAAAAGGTGGTGAGATTATTGGGAATATCCATGTTGATTTTTCCTTGATTTTGGAGCAGACTATTCAAATGCATTAGGGCTCAGAAGAAGACTGCCAAATTTTATGCTTCCAGCAGGTGCCATTAAACCAGACCAAATTCTGCTTGTTACCAAGAGCCAGCACAAATATTCTCATTGAATTTAATGGGCTTCAGACCAAAATCTTCCTGCGGTGTTTTCCATTTCAGCTACAGGAAGGTACTACAAATATAGCATCATCTTAAGAGGTATAGAGTACCTATTTCTTCCCCCCAACACAGATAAGACAGTGAAATTTTGCTCTCCTCCTTCTTTTCAGTAGGAAAAATATACAGAACAAGAGGAAAATGGCATTACCAGAGGTAGAATTTCTCCCAGTGTAAGGCAATGTAATTCTCTCAGCTTTGATAAAGTGATGCAAGTTTACACCAAATGAGCTCTGTTATTTAAGTCTACCTGACTAAAACAGCTCCTGCACCAAAAGAAAAAATAACAACACATACAACAAAAATCACAGCACCTTATAATGAATATATTAAAACCAAATCCCAGTGCTGATGGGTATATTTCTAGAAACTTTCTTCTATTTTCCATGCAGATGTGCACATTGTGTAAGTTATTATTTTCCCCATGATATCTTGGACATAAAAAATGCACAACTCAGGCATTAATAATAATCATAAAAACACCAAATCCAACAATAATAATAATTATGGAACCAATTCGACATGATGGCAGCAATAACTGGTTTAGAAACCCTGTGAGTGTAAAAGTCATGTTTGTTTTATGAGCCTGCACACAGTGCTAGTCTTAAAAATAAGAAATATTCTTTCCAGCTCAGATTTCATAAAGAAAAAAATTATATCTTTAATTAAGATTTATGATATTCAGTAGGACTCAGCAAGCATAGAAAAACTCCTTCAGAGTGTAAAAAAATAACAGTTAAAAATGGGGAAATATGATTAAGTGTCTTTAATTCTTACTGCCTCTTTTACGGGGTTTCCGATGGCCTCAGGCAGAAATAGGCACTTATTGTCTTTAAAACGACATTATACTTGGCATAAAATGTTTATGGATCAAGATGAAACTCATTTTGAGAAATAATAACACTGGCATGAGTTGAAAGGACCTTGCCTTTGGAGAAGAAAAAAAAAATTAAACATATATTTAGTTTAATGGAAAAATATACTTAAAAGGAAACACCTTTTTTTTTAAAAAAAGAGAGAGTTTCATGGTGAAAAATATGGTTTAGACATATATTACTTATGAAACCAGAGTGATTTGCATCTCAATAACGTGAATTTAAATTTAAATCTCAGTTCAGCCTTAAAACGGAGATAACGATGACCCTTAAAAGGAGAATGAGACTTTGCAAGAACCATTAACTATTTCTAGGCAACTGTGTTGCCTTGGGCAATGAAAAGCTAGGAAAGGTAAAATCCTTTTAGAGCTCGTGCTCCTAAACACCTATTTCTGCAGATTTAACTGCAGGAAGCAGTGGATGCTCGTAACTACTGATAGTCAAATCCTGGGCTGAGTTTTTGCAACCATAGCCTTTATGGCACTGTAAGCTGCAGCCAAAAACGGGCTGAAAACACAGAATTAAATACATGACTCCCCTCACTAAACTTTTCCCAGATCTCAGATCCACAAGCCAATCTGAGGTAAAGACCTGCATAGTTTCAGGTGGTTCTACTGACCCAAGTGATAAATCGCATGAACCCACATGCTGTCACCTTTGTTGAAGTTTGGAGCTGGTCGGAGATTTCATACATTGGGCTTACAACCCAGCTTTGTCTCCTGTGAATGTGAAAGGGTGGTCAGAACTCATGTTTTCACCCTGTCCTTGATCCTGCAACATTTAGTATCATGAGGAATGGCGTTCGCTTAAATATGATCACTCAGCTACATGCTGAGAGATATGAACCTATAAAACCTGGATTAAAATACAGCTAAACTGAGTGAAAAAAAACATTGACAAGACTGAACCAAAAGGACCAATGAGGTGCTAAACCATTTCCTTTGATCTTTCTAAATCTTTGAGCTGCGAGTGGTATCAAGGTAGCCCCTAACTTCCTATCTTGTTTCAAAAAAGTATTAGATCCCCTTCTGCCATGGGGTAAAATGGTAACCTTATTGGGATTGGGTTTGGGGGTTGGGTTATGGCTGTAATATACATGGGGCCTGAGGGAAGCACAGAAAAGTAAAATAGCAGCAAGAGGCATATTTTCTCCCATCTGGCAAAAGTGTGTTCCATTAAAAAAGTGTTTCATGCAAGCAGTTAACATCTAACTTCATGGAAATGACACCATAAAATCCTAAGGAATAGACTACATTCTTTTATCACCTCTTTTCCTAACCAATAAAGGTGAAATACACTGGATGTTCAATTACTTGCCCCAGGAAAGAGACAGCCTGAGCACTGTTTTCTAGACTGAGACCCAGAGGAAGGAAAATCAGTTCCCTATGTAGACATCATCCCAAAGCTTTCAAAGCCTCAGCTAAGACCTCAGCCAGGTTTCCAGCTATCAAACCATCAAGATCCCAACACCATTCAACATTACTCTGCCAGTATTTTTAAAGGTCTTCTTGAAGGTATTTAATCAACAAAACACCCTGTAGTAAACTTCAAAAAAAAGTTCAGGAGTGGGGAAGCTCTGAAACTTCAGGCATCCTTTTATCTGAAGCTGCATAGCCATGAAGATGATGATGATACTACTAATAAAATTAATATTATTAGTATTAATTAACAAATAATTAATATTACTATTAAATTAATCTGTAATCGTCACCATCACAGAGATAATGGAATAATGATTGGTTAGACCAGGTGAGTCAGTTACTGGGAAGAGGAAAAGATACCCATCTCAAAACAGTATTGCACTTTGCACAGAATAGTGTTAATATTTGGTGTTTTTTGATTTAAAATTCAAGTGTCAAAAGCAACCAGCTCCCTAATAAATAAAATTTCTGACAGGTACAGCAACTAAAATGTGTGTTGTGTTAAGTAAGTACAACTCATGTGAAGAGTGATGCAGACAGGGCCATTCAAAACCCTCTAGCAGCATCCTAGAGCATGATTATTTGTTTAAATACTATTACCTTTTACTGACAAACAAGTCAAGGTTTTACTTGACTTTTCACATTTTCTAAATAGATGTCCAAACACGGACCTTGCTCTGGGTTGCAAATGTACTGAAGCTTTGTACTGAAACCAATTTTCATACAGATCCTGAAAGTCTCTGTGCTCAACACCCAGCCCTCACTAAGATGACAATCAGATATTTCCCATTTACTGAGAAATGCTTATATTTAGGTGAGGAAGGTATGGAGGAAAAAAAAAAAAAAGTGGGTGGGCATATTTTCTTTTGTTCTGTTCCCTCAGCCCCATCACCAAACTAAACTTCCCATACCAAGAGCAGGCATGATCCTCGGCTTTGCGCGACGAGTGTGAATCTCAGAAAATGAGTTGAAAAAGCCAGAAATTCAGTTTTTTGCCTCTCTCTAACACAGCAAGAGAGTGAAAGCTTCAGACACTGATCAGAGTGCTTGGTGGGGTTAGGCACCACAGGCAGAAGATTAAACAGAGTTGATGTTTCCTATCCTCTGCCTCTGCAGTATATCCCATCTTGGTTTTTTCCATGGTGTTTTATTCCCGATTTTCTTTCTATTTGTGACATAGAAATGTTTAGGGGTGAGCTTCCAGTTTTTATTTTTGTTTGGAGTTTTTCCCAGTCAATCTAGTGAGCACACAGGAGGCATTAAAAAAAAAAAAAAAGGAACCAAAAACCCCCAAACAAACCACAGACAGAGCACAAGACCATTGCTATAAGCTGAAAATACAAGGAGACTACAAAACATCCCAGCTCATGGGCTTCTGTTATCACACATCTGAGGCAGATCATTAGCATTTTAAGGAGTGGGTGATGCTTGCGGCCTCTCAGTTAAGCATTGTAACATTAACTGACAGCTTGTGGGAATCAAGGCATTTTCCTTACATATGTAAAAATGAAAGTCATGTAATAGCTACAAGTTCTACACTCCAGGGGAAGCGGGTGACATCAGCACAGGATAATCATACAGCTGAGACCAGGAGCCTTACAATCTTCTCCTTTTGGGGTGGCTTTTCTGGTGTAGGGGCAAAAGTATTGCCATAAACCTCCTAGTAGCCTCTTCCATGACAGAGCTGGGAACCAAGGTTGACATTAATCCATTAACTACAGCAAATGATAGAGGGAGATAGAGCAGACGATGCTGTGTTCTGACATCATCATGGTCATTTTGAAGCTCTGCAACCCTTCCCTGCTTCTGATGGGAGGGAGGTTTAGAGCAAGATACTAGTGATGGACTTTGGGAATGGAACCAGAAAGTCATTCTGAAAGGAATGTCATGCTGGCGAGGCTGGGCCAAATTCCTGCAAGTTCATATATTTTTTGCAAGTTCATATAAGTGTGCATTTTGAAACTTACAATTTTATCTCTGTATGATAATGCATTTTGGAAACAGAACACTGTGCTCTACGTACGTTTCTTTAGGATTTGTTGGTGAATACCTTTCACTTGAAGCTGGCATTTAGCTTCATCCTTCTAGTATAAATAATAAAAATATACACCACTGAGATATGATACAAGATCATATTGACGTGGGCAGGATATTCAGCTAAATCCATGGATAATTTATGAGTTTATGCTTGTGTAAAAAGGGAACTCTTGACATTTTCAAAGTCTGACTTTATTTTGGACTCTTTACTAACATATGGCTGCACCCAAACTTTGGAAATACTTCAGAATTTAGGACCAATTTCCTTTAAGTCTCCCCTTTGAGCAATTTACATTGTATTTAGCAAAAGCTACTCCTTAATGTGTGGGTTTTCTTCTTTCCCTTTCCTAGAACATTATTATATCAATGTTCTCAATGCTTTCTAGGAAGACTTAAGCAGGCTGATGAGGAAGAATTGCTCAAACTTAGTGCTAAGGTCTCAGCTCATATTGTGACAAGGATGTGTCCCATGAAAAGTTGATGCCTTTTTTCCAACTCTTTCCAAGGGGCTGAAGTTGTAAGTATATCTCATAAATATACCCATAATGTCACAAAGGTCTCTACTGCTGCGTTCTCTCTCTAAACTTGTCAGTGTATGATAACTGCTCAAAGAAAAAAATCAGTGGGTGAAGGGATGTCTTGTATCTTT
>NW_009714230.1:6589-12948 GCF_000703405.1 Apaloderma vittatum | reverse complement strand
TTTTTAAATGATTGTTCTATGATCAGAACATATTTTTAAAGAATATGAGTTTACTGAGTGACTTAAATACTCTATTTTTTTGTATTTTTTAATTTTAAAAAAAATAAAACTTCTCAACCTTGTGCACAAAGTTGAAAGTTGAGTCAAAAAAAACTTATTGGTGCTCAAGAATGCTATTTGAAGGCACTCAAATGGGAAAATAGTTTTCTTAAAAAAAGCATACAAAACTGAAAAAGCTCCTTTCTTAATAATAACTTTTTAGTATTGCCCTTCCAGCAACAAAACTATCTTCTACAGGAATTTCATTTTTTATCTTGCCTTTCTTGACCTTCCTATTTAATAGATCAAATCCAAATGACTCTGCTTCAAAAAGACCTCTCCAGAAATAGCCACTGTTTCCTGTATCACCCTTTTTCTAGCTTGTAAGCATTCTCATATGGGGCTTTTTTTGTGGTTTACTTTTTTTTTTATAAAAAGACAACCATGCATCATCAGCACATAAACACACATAAAACAAAGGATGAACAAAATTTAGAGTGATTCTCACTGGCAGGTCCACTCTCAGATGATTTTGCTGAGAACTGTCTCTGAGATTCTTAGTTAATGGATGACATTTACATGTGTAAATACATACAGATACAGAGGAGAAAATAGTCCTTCATTTTAGAGATACTAAAATTGAATTACACGAAGAACATACTATTAGCAAAGGAAAATGGATGTCACAGATGTAAAGATTTTGCATGTTCCACCTTCAAAACAGTGAAAAACGGAAACAGTTCCTAACTTTGAGTTTGTTGTGATGAAGTAGAAACTAAAAGAGAAAAGAGGAAAATGGAAAGAACTGATTACAGGAGGAACAGAGGGAGGTGGGAAAGTCTTCACAGAGGCTCTCTTGAACCTGGTTTTCCCATACGTCACCTGAAGACAGAGACAAGAGAGCCTTGAATTGTCCTCTGAGGGGAACTGTGTTGAGCAAACACACAAAGAAAAGCCCATGAGGGCAACTTCACCTGATCTGTGCTCCCATTCGCCATGGTATTCCCCATGGTATCCCCATGTCTTGTGACTTGAAGTAGAAAATTCCTTTTCATCTCTCCCAAGCCTCACTGCCCCCTTTCTGCACAGCACCCCTACACTTCCCTTTTCTACTGCCTATTCTTGCTGCAGGACAGGAAAGGGGAGTCCCTTCATTAGTACTACATGACATAAAAAATACTCTGCAGGCATTGAGAGAAATGGATTTGTGTTCAGTTTCTCCCTTAGAAAGGTGCTTTGTGTCACAGAGGCCCCCGACAGCAGAACATGATCGTCCTTTTTTTTTTTTTGCACTCACGTTTAGGAAGTTTCAGACTATTGAAAAGGAAACCTAGAACATAAGTACTCCCTAAATGAAAGTTCACATCCGTATACAAGACTGTTTATGGCCCATCCTCCCTCTTGATACTGTCTTGTTTACTTGGGCTTAGATTCAAGTCTTATAAGGCTCTCAAGATCCCTGAGAGGATCTACCAAGCCCCATGCATGGTGTAAGACTCAAAATTCACACACTGTTGGCTAGTTAATTAAGTAATGCAATCAGGAAGGAGAGAGGCAACCAGGTCAGTGCCATAATAGATGCAGTGTGTGTTTTGAAGTCTCAGCAATGAACGTCTTCCCCAGCCCCTGTGTGAGCTATTCATTATTTCACAGGTTGTTTTCAACATGTGACAATGTTATGATTGGCTCATAAACATTTCATGAACCAAAAAGAGGAATCCACAACCAAATAAACCATCCAGCTTATATGATTCACTTTGTCATTCTCTATAAAAAACTTCAGGGAGCTGGGATCACACCTCTTTTGTATAAGCAAGTATCTTAGTACATGGATATTTGGTTTGATTTATTTAAATAATGTAGAAAACTTGAGAGAAGATTAGATAAAATGGGGAGATAAAGGAAAGCACATCAGGTGATTTATAGTAAGCAGAATTACATGATTCTCCTCAGTGAACATCCCTACATCTAGTGCAATATGCTTTGCAAGAAGATCACTCCTAACACCCTGTTGAAGTGTCTCTGGTAGGTTCTGCTTCTCAGCCTGGATGTAGTGCTCCAGTAAATGATGACTGACATTTACACAGCACCTTTCACCTCCAAATCCCAAAGCACCTAACAGATTGTTCAAGCTCATTGCAGGCTCTGAGCCAGGTTCTGCTCTCTGATGCATCAAGGTAGGGGAAGGATCCTGCCTTGGTGGCCTGGCTGTAGCCTCAGTTACATAAGTACAACTCGACGGACTCAGCCACTTTTTGTTCAATAGTTGTTTTACCCATCAGTAAAACTCCACAACTTGTACTTCTTTTGTTTCTGCGGTATGAGTATGCAGATTTCAAACAGCCCACCCACATTTGAGGATTTGAGGATTTTGAGGAAATAGTAATGATTTCCTCAATAATATATCTGACCTAAAGGCCATAAAAATTGATAAGAACATTGATGACTTATGACTGGCTCCTGGGTCCAGTTTAATCTCAAAGATAAAGGCCTGGAATCCTGAAAACTGGCAAGTGCCACCTCCACCAGAAGATGTAAATATTGTCAGCATCTTGTTCAACCTCGATTTTTTTGTAAAGCACGAAAATTCATAGAATCATAGAATGGTTTGGGTGGCAAGGGAGGAGGTCATCTAGTCCAACATCCCCTACAGTGAAGAGGAATATCTTCAACTAGATCGGATTTCTCGCAGTCCTTTTAAGTCTCTGAACTCTGAGACTTATGCCGTGAAGTCTTGAATACAACCTAATTTAGTCTTTCTTTCTACAAAAGTATAGAGAATGAAGGTTATAATGTAGCGGGTTGCCCAGAAGCTGACCTTACACATTGACTAGAAGCCTGAAGAGTAAAGCTGGTGTCAGGCTACCTGATAGAAACAAGCACTTGTCCAGTTGCCTGACTAAGAACATATAACTGAGCGTAAGATGCAACTAGATGTGTGGATGAGAGTACTATCATTTTGCATGAACGTTTGTAAATGTCAGGGCTAGATTCTCCATTCTCCAACTCTTCTGCAGGAGCAATTCACCACATCCTAGAGATAGATCAATGAAATCTGTATCTTTCTGTGTTGTTTTCTTCCACTTTGGTGACACCTAGGTGGAAAACATATCCAATTTCTTGCATAGGACAAAATGTATGCCTTAAGAAAGAGATGATGAATAAGACTGAAAACCATGATTCTAACCAGTCCAACAGAAAGATAAGGATCTTTTAGGCTTGTTCTTGAAAGGTGCGTTTATCATTCATTGAAAGTCCTCACCAGGGCTGCAGGAGTAAATATTCAACACACACACATTATCGCTAATCACCGTTGCTCTACATGTGACAGCAATTTCTGTCTTCGTTACTCTGATGACTGAAAGATAAACAGTGCATCTGTAGCCACACTTGCTTGCAATCACCGAATGCCTTCAAAGAGCCATGAAGCTTGGGCTGAATTATCCAGCTGTGTATCTTAAATATATGGCACATAAATCTTTTTCTAAGATTAAAAAAAAAAAAAAAAAAGCAATAAGACCAAGGGATCAACTCCAAGGGGTGAAATAACCTTAGCAGGTAAGGACAGATGGCACTTAAGCCTCTTTACACGGTTGGCTATTTACCCTCAGATGCTGCCACTTAATAACATTGATGGAGGAATAGTTAACAGAAGCAAGTGATTAATTAGTGGGTCAAAGGTCATTTCCACTTTGTTCCTTTTATTTACCTGAGACAAGATTAAATCAAATAAGAGCTACGAGAAGCAGGCTTCCAAGGGAAGCTGCTAATCACAATTCATGTAGTTGTTATTCACACAGTGCTCTCAAACTCTATAAAAAAAAAAAGTTTGGCTGAACAGGTTGCAACAAGCCAAGCAATCTATTGTAAAAACAGGGGCTCGTGGCTAGCTTTCCTGGGAGCTTTTATTCTTTGAATTGGAAAGACCTTACTGAGTCTGGAGTCCCACAGCTCTAGCAAGTGAAATGAAACAGATGTTGCCAGAACTGTATGTATTTGACAGAGAGGAAAGTTAGCCTTATTTCACATGAGCATGTACCTAGGAATGAAATAAAGTGATTCATGCCATTTGCAAACAAACAATACCCTCTATTCTGCTTACATGTTTCACAACAAAGCCTTAGCTTCGTTAAGAGTGTGAGTCACACAATCGTAGAAACAACCCCAAATTATTCTATGGTTCTGTGATTCACCCTCTTAACGAAGTTGAGGCCCTGCTCTCAGTTTTGTAACAGATTGTCTTATAACTTTAAAAATGTTAGTAAACCTGCCTGTGATATAGAAGCACATTTTTTTCTTTTTTTGTGTTGAACACCGTATCTTAACCCAGAACAAAAAGAGACCTCATTCCTATTAGCATCCTAGTAAGATCTAGAAACCCCATTGCCTTTACAGGTATCGGTGTAATATTGGAATACTAGTGTTGGTGTTAGATATAGATGTGGATGTACCATGAACCCAAAACCTCTCTTGAATGATCAGAAACTCTGTGCTTTGCAAATGCACATTTCTAAGACGACTTCATGTTTAGAGCAGGACAAATAATAGAAATCTTGGACTCAGACATGCTTGGAAATTCGCATCTTGATCCAAACCTGAGTGATGTGGTTTGCGACCACGTTTAGGTTTTACAAGATTTGAGCACTGCAGGTATCTGTTGCCAGAGTAAACACGGGATGTGTGGGAAGCAGTTGAGAATGAGAATAGAAACCAAGTTTGTTTGGGCTGGGCTGTAAACCCAGCTCGAGGCCAGGTTCACTGGGAAGATGGTCAGGGTCTCACTCTGGGCTGGTACGTGGTTCCACATCACGACACTGTGCCAGTAGGAAAGCTGAATTTTGAAGCTTGTTCAGTCTTGAAACTGCAGACTAAAACAGGAGGCACTGGGCTCAACGGACCACAGAGCTTTAGCCCTGTTCTAGAAGAACGCAGGACAATAGTCATTCATTGGAAAGAGAGGCAGTTCTTTGCATGGACTGCTTGAACCTTCGAAATCCTGGACTGAGAGCAGAGAGATGAATTACAGATGAGAAGAAGGCCTCTGTTGGCCAGGTAGGCTTCAGGCTTATTTTCTGTCTCTCTCACAGATTTGCTATCGGATATAGGTAAATCCAATAGAGATTACCTAACTCATTGTGCCTCCCTGTTTCATCTGGAAATAATACAGTTATCTGCATCTGTTTAAATACAAAATCTGATGTGCTCAGATATTGACATCATAGAGCCCAGACAAGTCCCTCAGGCTCCAATATCTGGATGCAAATTTGACCACATGTTTTTTTCCAAACTTCAGGAGACTTAGGTACCATCAGAGTTACATGGAGAAACTCAGATTAATTCACACTGGGAGGTCTCACATACCTCTGGTCCCCCAAAGCATGCTTTAATAGCTTGTAATTTCTTTTTTATTTGATTTTTCTCCCCTTACCTTTGTTGGTTTTCTCTCTCAATTCACTTAGTAAATTAAGTCTTAAATGCTTCTGGATGTAATGGGTTTAGAGATTAGCAATATAACAAACTAAACCAAGTTCAAGAGGTTAACTATACTGAGACAGATCTTTAGTCTAATCAAGCTGTCCTGAGGATGAGATTTAACTGTGGTGTGCCATGATAAATGTTGATTGAGACGTAATGGCCAGGAACCAGAACACTGGAGAATAGTCTATGACTTGTTATTATTATTATTATTATTATTATTATTATTATTATTATTATTATTATTTGACATGCCTTTTTCATTTTGGTTCCAGACTAATCCTGATCTCCTGCCTGAAGAAGACCTGAACCATTTGGCACTCAGTCTTTTGGCAATGACAGCACTGAGGAAGCTGTAAACATCGCTACCGTTATTTCATAGCATCGTACTTTTTAGTGTCTGAAGAGAAGTGAAAGTAGTTATAAAGGACAGTAAGAAAAAGTTTGATCACACAGTTGTGATAAAGTTATCAACCTCTGATTGGGTCCATAGAAGAAAATGTAGTTATCCCTCTTAGCTGAGATTTCCAAGAAACCCAAATGTTTGAGACAACCTTGTCACAGGGGTGTTTGTTTTACACCCATAGATATCAGACATTAGATAAAGGGTAATGAAACAGAGTGGGGGGCAAATGTCTGAGACAAGAAGAATGGCTGGACTTACAGCCCACAGAGCAATTCTGGCTATCCTGAGTGCCGGCCGAAGAGCTAGGCTCACTTTTAGCCTCAGCAAGTAAGTTTTGCTTGCCAGAAAAAAAAGATATGCAAGATCAATGTCAGGTCTAGAAGTTTCAGTAAAATTGTTCTGACTCACAGTTGTGCTAAATTAGTCCACATTAAACACT
>NW_009714230.1:5274-6558 GCF_000703405.1 Apaloderma vittatum | reverse complement strand
AGGGAAAGAAGGGAGAAAAAAAAAAAAAAAGAGAAATCTTGAGTGTGGAAGAAGTCCAGCTACCTGAGAGCATGTGTATCAGGAGAAAGGGTAGAGAAACGTTATCATGGGAAAAACAGACTGTGTTTCAATCTCATTTTCTGCCTTGAAAGGTCATGTTTGACTGATAATGGCACTTTCTATCCTTCCAATGCACAAGTAGGCTGGAAATGACATCATCTTGCCTGAGGGAGCTTTATAACACCTCCTTGGTTTCGTGGCACTCAGCAGTACATATTGGGAAAACTGATTCAGCTGAAGAATTACCCACCATCAACAACACACCAAGCCTTCCAGAACTACCAGAAGGTGCAACCTCTGGTATTTTCTGAAGTCTTTTGCTCTGTTGGACCACAAAAAGAGAAGTCGAGACCCCCCTGAGACAAGGACTGGCTCCCTACGTCCCTGTTTGTTGCATGCAAAGCACGCTGGAGACAGAGCTCTTCTCTCCCAGGGCCGTTCTCCTGTCACCATAGCAGGGTGCTACAGGTGCTACAGGTCTGCTTTTTCCATGACTATCTCATTCAGCAGATCTTCCAGTTGTACATTTTGCCTGTAGCTGTAGCAATGATTTACAGCACAGCAGCTCTGACTACGAGCAATCACAGCTGGCACATCTATTTGAGCCGAATTGGTGAAAGACAGAGTAAATGACAGATTACTTCAATGCGGCTCTTAGCAAGAACTTATGGGAATTATTACGAAGGAACTAGAGAGGCATCACTGGAATCTACTTATGGAACAGAACAACTGAGCAGTAACTTTCTTTGATAACTTTTAATCACTGTGCTTTTATTTATGCAAATTGCAATAGTACCCTCAATGCTCTGGATTCCTATAGTATTCGGGTTTGTAGCATTGACATGGAGATTCAGATCTGGATGGTTGTCCTCCACTAACTTGTTTCTCCATCAAAGATGTGTTTCATTTGGCAGTGACATGCATTGCTTCATGTAGTACATGTGTCATCAGAACATGCATTCAGAAGGAAACATCCCAAAAAAATGCCACTTCGGGAGACTTTATCCTAGTTTTGTCATGATTTACGGTTTGCTTGCACTGCAAATTGCAGGTAAGATCCTAAAAAGCATAGGGGCCTGATTTATCCTGCGCCAGGCTTTCTGTTAGTCTTTCACTGCGGAAACAGAACAGTCCAGTGTCTGCCTGCAGTGCTCTGCGTAAACGTGAATCTGCCCGTCTAGATGGGCAGATATCTAGATGGAAAGAGATGTCTAGATGGAAAGA
>NW_009714230.1:0-5243 GCF_000703405.1 Apaloderma vittatum | reverse complement strand
TCAGACTGCCTAGGGAGGTGGTTGAGTCACCATCCCTGGATGTGTTCAAGTGTCGTTTAGATGTGGTGTTGGGTGATGTGGTTTAGGGGTGAACTTGTAGTGTAGGGTCAATGGTTGGACTCGATGATCCCAAGGGTCTTTTCCAACCTTAATTGTTCTATGATTCTATGATTTCAAACCCAGGTACTTCATAAATCTCATTCTCAGTGGGCAGTTCAATGGGTTTTAGACATCTAAATAAACATTCTGGTTTTCAAAAGAGGATTAGGACCCCTAAGTAACTCAGGCAGTTTTGAAAATTCCATCAAGGAGTTTTTGCACAGGCAGGGAGTTTGGTGGATATTATCACCTGGTACAATATCTTCTCATGAGTGATATGGAACTTACCTATTTATTCCACTCTGGCTCCATCATGGGATTGCTCCTTATATTACAGTTACTGGTGGTTTGTACAATGCTGCCTTCCCTCCATTTCTTTGAAAGATGATTTAAAAGGCCAAAGGACCATAATGCTGTCAGTAGCTGTGGTGTTATTAGACCATATTGCCACTAATTGAGACTTAATACATCCCCTTGCCTAAAAGAATATATTCTGGGTAATTTTATCTTGATATTCAGTCTAAACTTTCCATCTCATTACTCCCAGCTTTACCCACTTCAGCCACCCTAAATGATTACTCTGTCTGTTTTCAGCTATGATAAAGGTGTGGACAGTTATCATATTGCATCCTCTGCTCTTCTGGCTTTAATTAGGCCAAGGTGTAAAGCGAGCGGTACCGTCCAAGGTAACAGGTTTGGCCTAAAAACAGATTAAAAGTGGAAAGGAAGCACTATCAAGGCACTGTTAACAATGACTTTGACTAAAAGTGAGTCGAGCATCTGAAACCCGGTTTATTTTAATTTGCTATGGATTTTGTTCTTGTTTTTGTTTGTTTGTTTGTTTTTGTTGTGTTCATTTGAGTTTTGTTGGGGTTTGTTTGTTTGTTTTTTGTTTTTGTTGTTAGGCTTCTGGTGTTTTTTTTTTAATTTAGGTGTCTCTTCTTTTCCTAGTTACTGCAAATGATCCAAGGCTGTGTACATCCAACATCAATGATGTCTCTCTGGTCCAGGCTTTGTAAGGTTTTGGGAAACCTTATTGCTGCATAAGTTGAATTCTCCTGGTGTGACAGAAGACCTATCAGCCTTAGCAGTGTTGCAGGGAGAAACATGTCAAATTTAAGTCAAGTTCCACGCTCAGTCATGCACTCGAAGATTTGCACTGAGCACTCAGGCAAGCTTCTACACCCTGGTTGGGAAACTGTCTTGCTGGAGACTTAGTGGACCGCCTCTCTGACATGGGCACACATGCTGAAATCCACACAGTGCCAATCCTGAGTAAGATTCGTTAGATCAGTTTCCAGCAAAGAGGCAGGGGTAGGACTGAGCTCACAGCCTAAGTCCCCCAAAATGAGCTGTGCACAGTTTTGTTGCCCATGCACAGGTTTTTGATGGCATTTGAGATGTCCTGGAGAATGCTAGTTTTTTTATGGGCTGTTCTAGAAGATCAGAAGTCCTGTGCCATATCCTTCAGGCCCCTAGAGATACCCCAGACACTCTTTGACATGACAAAGAGCATTAGAAATCCATATCTAGGTCACTGAATCAGGATCACTGGCATACTACTTTTACAATAATAAGTGTACAGTCTGAAGTCTGTCTGTGTAAATTCTTTCGTTGTTTGGGGCATTTTAATGTGTGGTGGTTGGAGATTTTTTATCACAGTTTTGATTACATGTGAAATTTTGCAAACACATTTTTCTGTGAGCTCAATTTTTAATGGTAGCAAATTCGAAAAGGAAAAAAAAAAACCAACCACATTTCTTCCTGGACAGGAACTGTGTTTTCCTACCAGCTCTGCTGAGCATAAAGCTTCTGAGGGGTGTAGGAAACAAGATACTTCACTCAAGAAAAACAACCAAAGATCCAGACTGAAAATGTCAGACTAGATTAAGTGCTTTTATTGTGATTTTATATACCTCAGGTGTTCCTGTGAGAGCAAGAGTAAGCTTAAAAGAAGAGGAAGAGCAAAAAAAGAGACAGTAGATACTGGCTGCAGGGCACCTGGAAAAAAGATGAGGCAGAAAGAGTATCCAGAATTCAAACCAACGGATGCAGTGCTTGTGGGGAACCAGTCTCCAGGGTGATATAAAGGCCAAATGTTGTAAATCTTTGCAGCTTGCACTACTTTTTTCTGCTCCTAATGAAGCTACATCTCTGCCAAAGCCTGGGGTAAATATTGCTGTAACCAGTACCAATGTCTCTGCTGAAAGCGGATGGTGACAGTGTGGGTGAAACACTTTTATCCAATAGACATTTTCTATCCCCACCAAAAAAGCTTTGGCACTATCCATACATTGAAAGGTGATTCCCAAAGCACATCAGCCAAAGCTCAGGACTCCTTTAAACACAGAGGGAGCAAAACCAATTTCAGCAGAGCCCTCCCCAGATGTGAGCTCAGTGACAGAACATCATTAAATATCCCTGGGCCAATGTAATTGCATGTGACGAGATGTGGATGCTCCACAGCTCCATGGCTACCTCAGTTTTCATAGCTGTGCTCATGAGAAAGATCTCAGAGATTATGTATATGCCTCTCCATCTGCTCTAAGTGTCTTGGCCATGGCTGTTGAAATGGCATGTAAGGAAGGAGAAAGGACATTGGCACATGACATGGAAACCATCTAATCTCTCTGGATTATGAATATCTGTTGAAGAAGACCAGCAAACAATTTTTTTGCATTTGATTCGTAGTTATAGTTCTATCATATAGGATGTGAGATAACTCAGTTTTTGAGGTCAGTCTTTTTTAATATCGTTATCAATGAATTGGATGAAGGGCTTGAGTGGACCTCAGTGTATTCACAGATGACACCAAATTGAGTGGGAATGTCGATCTGTTGGAAGGTAGGGAGGTTCTGCAGAGGCATCTGGACAGGCTGGATCGATGGGCTGAGGCCAATTGTATAAGGTTCAACCAAGTGAAATGCAGGGCCCTGAACCTGGGTCACAACAACGCCCAGGACTGCTACAGGTTTGGGGAGGAGTGTCCAGAAAGCTGCCAGGCAGAAACAGATCATTTCAGGTAGTTGTAGAGAGCGATGAGGTCTCCTCTCAGCCTCTTCTTCTCCCAACTAAATAATCCCAGCTCCCTAACCCACTCCTCATAAGACCTGATGTCCAGACCCCTCACCATTCTCTGGATACGCTCCAACACCTCGATGTCTTTCTTATACTGCAGCACCCACAACTGCACACAGTGCTCAAGCTGTGCCTCACCAGTGCCGAGTAGGGGCACGATCACCTCCCTACTTTTGCTGGGCACACCATTGTTGATACAGGCCAGGATGCCATTGGCCTTTTTGGCCACCTGGGCACACTGCTGGCTCATGTTCAGCCGGTTGTCCACCAACTCAGCAGGCTTGAGCTTGTAGAGATGTGGGTGTTGGTCTCTTCTTTCAAGTTACTAATAACAGGACAAGAGGAAATAGCCTCAAGTTGTGCCATGGGAGGTTTGGATTAGATATTATGAAAAATTTCTTAACTAAAAGGGTTGTCAGGCACTCAAAGAGGCTGCCCAGGAAAGTGGTGGAGTTGTCACTCTTGGAGTTGTTCAAAAACCGTACAGATATTGCACTTCAGGATATAGTTCAGTGGTCATGGTAGTGTTGGGTTGACAGTTGGACTAGATGATCTTGGAGGTCTTTTCCAACCTTAATGATTCTATGATTCCATAACCTGGAGGTTGGACTGTCCCGCACTCACCAGATCAGAAAATAATAATGTTCCTTCTGCCTTTGTAATCTTAATCCTACCCTTAAGGGGATAGCTGCTTTTCCAAGGGCTTTCATCAAACGAGTACATATTTTCATTGTAAATACTGTTACAAGATTATTTTTATTCTGTGGCTAAAGATTAGGGTATATTCAGACAGATAAAGGACTGTGAGAAACAATGGTACAAGTACAGATACAGCAAATACCTAATGAGTAAATTAAGGATAAAAAAATCCTGTTCTTTCATATGTGAAAATGATTCCTACTGCAGTCCAAATCCACGGTAGTCCCTTTGGAACTAGTAGAAAAAACCCTCACTTTAAAAACGAGAGAAGTTACTAGAGAAGCCTAACAAAATGGTACAAAGTCTTGAAATTGTGGTCTATTCATCACTAACGTGGGACGGCCAAGAAGAGACTCTAGGCTTGAAAAAAAAATATTTTTTTTCAAGGCATCTTCACCCATAGGAAATTCCACCCTTCCTCCCACAGGATCAGGCTGCATAGTGTCATAGACTGGTCACTTCCAGGATGGATTACTGCACCTCCTGGCATTTGGTGATGAACAAGAAAACAATGTACAGGGTGCAGCTGGTACAAACAATTTCTTCCCACTTCCTATAAGGGTGAAGAAACCCTGAACACGTAAAGCCCACATACCAGACCCTCCACTCTAGTTTTCAATGCCATCTTAGCATCCTGAACCGAGTTAGATTCTGGTGATATTTTGCAAACTATGTACTTCCCCTGGAAAAAAAAACCACAAAAAAACCAAACCCAAACAAAACCAAAACTAAATCAACAAATCCCCCAGACTAATATCTACTTAAAATATCTGTGAATTAATAGTTAATGGTTAGAAAAGCTTATCTCTTCAAGCCAAAAATCTCTTATTTTCATGTTCTCTATTTCTTATATTTATCTAAAATTAAGAAATTACTACAAAGGGAAACATATTTAATTCAACCTATTTTTTTCCTCAGTTTATCATTTCAGTGAGAAAAAGAGCAAGAAAAAAATGATAGCTGAATAACCTCAAAGAAAACCAGACATATTATTTTGAGAGGTTTGACTGGCAGATCAAGAAGTTTATTGCTCACAAACTGTAATTCAAACACAGATCACAAACAGCTCATTAGAAACAGATACGTTGAAGACAAACTCACAGGTTTTTAACTTTTTATGGCACATACCCCTATAGAGGTCTAAGTCAGAAAAAAAAAAAAAGTCTTACTTTTCCTCTTTCTATGTCTGAGCTGTAAAATGCCTCAATGTAAAGTGTGAAGGGAAGATATTTTACAAATTAAGGATCTGCTTACTCTATTGTAACTTCAAATGAACAGCAGATCAGAATGAAGAACCTCAGTTTTGGGCTCCACACTTGGATTAACTTCAGTTAGGCTGGATTTCACAGAATCACAGAATGTCAGGG
>NW_009714229.1:27604-27813 GCF_000703405.1 Apaloderma vittatum | reverse complement strand
CTGACCCCTGGCGGCGGCACCGGGAGCTCCTCTCTCGGTCCGTTTTCACCTCTTTATTAGACTTAAATAGCAAATATATGCGAGGTGGCGGCCGCGGCCGCTGGTCTTCTGCCTTTTCCCCTCGGTGCAGACAGCCTGATGTCCCCGGTACCTGGGCTGTCGCTTCCTAATGAGCGTCGGGGGGGCGCCGGGGTAACACCCCGGCGGCC
>NW_009714229.1:13308-27573 GCF_000703405.1 Apaloderma vittatum | reverse complement strand
TCGCCTTCGGAACAGCGGCACATTTTTCTCGGCAGCGAATTGCACTTTGACATTAGGAGGTGGCAATCTGTAACGGATATTGCAATCGGAAGATTCAGAGAGACTAGCAGTGATCTTTGTCCTCAGCCGAATAAGCTGGAGTCTCCCTTCCCTCTTACATGTTGTTTAATAGTGGTCCACAACCTTGGGATGTGCTAATAATCGTTAGTCAGAGCGCGAGCTGTTCTTTGCGGGCCTGCCCTGCTCGGGAAGGGAGACGTTCCCTAGAACAGCAGTTAATCAGCAAAACATGCACTTAAATATACAGTAAAATGTGGTTTGAGACACGATCCTTCGTACATCGTATAAAAAAAATGCTTTATTGGAGGAATCACAGACACGCTAATGAGGGAAGAGGGCTGCTGCGATGGGATTTGCAGAGGGGATAAGGTTTCGTGGTGAAGCTCTCCCAGCAGCTCATGGTCCAAGGGCAGCTGTGACTCCCCAGGTCCTTCTCTGCTTCCTGCAGGTGATGTGGTACCTTGGAGGAGCTGGCAGAAGGGAAGGGGAAGGAAAGGAGCCCTGCAGGGCTGTCCAGATGCGCTGACTTTCAGACTGAGGCCGAAGACCATGGCAGGGGCTCAGAGAGGGTCCAGCTCACCAGCAGGAGTGAGAGGGCTGTTCTGCTGCTCCTTGGACGGGCAACGTTGGGTCGCTGCTTTGTCGTCTGTTTTGGCTGGTAAGCAGCTGTCTTTTTGCAACTGAGTGTTGCTGGAATCGTTAGAGCATCTCCTTATCTTTTTACAGGCGTTTCTCATTGTTATTTAAATCTAAGTGAGTAAGTAATGCATCTGCAGCTCTGCTGAGGAGCTGGCTGATAGAGGGGCAAACCCTCAGGGGTGAGGGGGAGGGCGAGTCCTCACCCCTAAGCAAGGCATGAATGTTTTACTCTTCAGGTTCCTGGATTTGCTGTTTTGCCTCCCTTGGCTTGCGTAGTCTTAAGTAGTTGCAGAAACTGCCAAATAAAGGTGGCCAAGCCACCCAGCCGGGTCTCATGGAGCCTCATCCCATGGTGCCCTGGGGAGAGTGCTGCCTCTGCTGAGAGCCTGAGCTCGCATGTCCCTGCTGACCACGATAGCTGGGTCCACAGGGCGCTGTAGCTTCACCTGCAAGTCTTGTCATCAATTTGGGAGCTTACCAAATAGTGCATGTCTGGCTATTTTTGCTTGCTAGTGACAATTCAACCAATGTCCATGATGGAACGAAGCTTTGGGCAAACTGCATTGCTTGATGTAACCTCTCCCTGTTATGCTTAGTGCCACTAACATATTGGAGGGCTGCAATCCTTTGCTAACTGCAGTTGGGGCAGGAATCTTTAATAGAGCAGAGGCAGCATTGCATGAGACAACATCTTCTCCAAAGCAGAGGGGGAACAGATTTATGAAGGGGCTTGATGATGGGCAAAACCAAACTGATTTCAGGTACTGTGGAAAAGCAGTAAGAATTCACAATGGTGTTACATGCTCAGTGTGAAGGACTGATGGATTAGGGGGAGGTAGTTTATATTTTTCTGGAATCGCAGTGTCAGGAAACAGGAAAATTAATATACAAGTAAGGGCATGATGAACAGGCATATCTGTAAGCTAGTTATTTCTAAATTTTTTTTTAATTTTTTTTTTAGTAGTAACAACAGCTCAAGCATCGTAATACCATCAGAGGATTTAAGCCATAGGAGTTTTCACTTCCAAAACTGTATTTGGCTGGTGGGGAGACAGACTCGAGAGAGATATGAATCAGCCGAATGTAAACTGCTTTCCATACCTTTGGTCAGTAATTCTGCCTCAAAGCCCTGTCACTTTGCTGAGAGATGGTAGCCCAATGTGAGCCATAGACAGCTGCAGGCTGACCCACGCTGGAGGAACTGAGACCCCCCAATTCCAGCAGAACATCCGTGACAAATGCAGTCACACACCTAGAGAGTGCACGACTTGTCCCTCCAGGTGCTTTCACTTGTCTCTCCAGTAAATATTAGACTGACTTGTGTGTTTTCCTTAACCAGTCACGTTTTTCTCCTAAATCTCTTCCAAATGTGAGCACAGGTGAATTTCTATACAAGGTGAGTCACTTAAGAGTGGAGGATGTTTGAATGGTTTGCCTTTTAATAAATCAATCAGCACTCGTGTTTTTAACAGCCTTAAGAAGAGATAAAACCTCCATCCCTCTTGTCATGACAACTACAGTAAACGAAACACTGTTTAGAAGTTGAGGAAAAAAACGTAAGCACTTTAGGTCTCAGCCAAGTCCACAAAGTAGCAAAACTCATAACTCATTCACAAGAGCTGTGTCCCTTGGAGCTCACCATTACTGGTTTTACTACTAGTAATACTGGAGCTGCATAAATTTCACAGAAGCAGAGTTTGTCAGAAGGCAGAGTGGTATCGAAGTGTTGCTGTCCTAATCAAACATCTCTGGTCAGCCTGGCAAGAAGCAGCGCTGGGTCATAGGGATTTTGAAGGTTACGGTTTTTTAGCTATAGCTATAGCAGTCTCATAATATTAAACATAGAGAGATAGTAAGAGGCCATAGATATTTGTAATTTATTCATAAACATGTATGCCATCATAAGAAACTTTTAAAAATAATATGTGATAGTTCTTTAAATATTTAAGAGTTTGTTGACCTATTTTCTCAGTTAATTAGGATTTTTTTTGGCTGCAATGACTTGAATGCAGTCTGCTTTAGTCGCTACGCAGTTCAGCTGTGCTCAGTTACAGAAACCTGATGTCTTTCTAAGGCTCGTGACACAGGAGGGGAATGCCATTGTAAGTGTCTAGACTTGTATGTAGAAACCTGTAGGCTTCCTAGTAGGTAGTGCTTGAGCTCAACTTATGGAACATAAAACCGTTCACCTTGCATCACTCTGAGTCCTGAAACAAACGTCTTTCAATTACAGCACTACCCTTGATTACTCTGCAGCGGAAGGGCCACAGTATGGCCACACTTTTCTTCAAGGTGCGGTAGTTAATATCGTCAAGGTTATCTCTGCAAGCTGCATTTGTGAGTACACTTTTCTTACTTATTTATTTTACCCAAGGCTCACTAGGCCTAGAAGTTAACTTGACAGAAATTTGGCCACGTGTGTAGCACAAAGCATAATGTCACTAATCACAGTGTGGTCAGAAAGCAGCTCATTCTGATTGATAATAGCTAATGCTGAATGCTAATATTAGCAAAAGATGCCTGCTGTTCATCGTGCCCATCTGTCTCCTCTGAAGTCAATGGCAAGGCAAGGGAGGATGTGAGAGCAGAGCTTTGACTGACTACAAGGCAAGGAGATGACTGGAGGTGGCCATAGGACTCTCCTGACAGAGGGGGAAATTGTCACCAGGAGGGACATGTGAGCCATCAGGGTCCTGTCATCACCTGATTAGCTCAGGGGGGATTGCTGTGGGCTGCAAAATAAACTGCAGCACCAGAGTTTAAGCCTGTCCCCCATTACATAGCTTGGGGATGATCTGAGGCCCTAGAAAAGGACACCAAAAGGGGTGATTTGTTCTCTCTGAAAGTTTCTAAAATGTACTTCTCAAGGATCATTATCAGCACTGTTTCTGGCTCTTTTGGAGCTGCAGTAAAGTAAACCTTTACCCTTGCTGTCGTCACCTCTCCTTAGAAGGTGTCAAGGATCTTCACGTTTTCCAAGGGCTGTTTTAGTGGCCTCCTGCGGAAAAGCAGACAGTTGGAGAGAAGTTTGCACAAACTCCAAGGATGTTGTTAACTTTCCACGTAGCCTTTGCTGGGGCTCTACAAAGTGACCTGGGAAGGGTGCTTGTCAGTGTGTGCTTCTGCGCAGTGTTACTGACCTGACTTCAAGTAAAACACTAAGTAAATGCTGGCTGTCAGGTTTTGACAAGCTTCCTCATCAGGTGCAAATGGACAGGAAACGTTTTTTTCCATTTGCACCTGATGAGGATGCATGTTTCTCCCCCAAAAGCTGGTGTCCGCCACACTCCCGTAGATCAATTCAGCGTTCCTTGAATCAATGTTCTCCTCTAATGAGTTATTGCTTTTTATTTTCAATTGAAACTTAAAGTCCACCAGCAAACTCTTTGTCATCTGAGAGACACCAAGCGCACAGAATCAAACCTGTAAGCTCCTAAATGAGAGTGGCTGAGTTTCTGTTGGGGGTTTCTAGTTCCTAGAAAGAAATACAACACTAGAAATTCTTGCCGAGATTAAACAGGAGACAATACCACAGTGCGGAGGAAGAATTTCTATTTTTGGCTACACCCTTAAGGCAACAGATGGCAACATGTCATGGCTGCAGTGACAGCTAATGAGCAGATATACAACGTTAATTGCAGTAAGTGTAACACACTGAGCAGTCTATCAACTTATGTTTTCTTAGCAGCTGTAGCTGAGATACTTTTGACTTACACCTCGGTCTGAACTGGCTGCTTCTGAGTTTGTTCACCTACATGACAGCATACAGAGGAACTCCACCACCGCTCCTGATGACCTATGCTGTGCAGTCCTGTCTATTTTCACCTACACCAGCCACTACAGCACTTGCTTTCGCCATTGCAGATACTCAGATGATCGTCTTCTTCCCGCTGCTTGAGGGGCTGACCCAGTTGTACTCAGCTTGCACCAGCACGAAGCTGTTCTCCCGGATCTTTCGGAAGTGCATCACCTCCCCGTTTTCCCCGACGGTGATAACGTCCGGGTCCGGCTGGCTGAAGGAGACCTCTGTCGGCTTGTGGCAGTGCTGGGCACAGACACAGCGCACAGCAGCCACCAGCGCCAGGCCCAGAGCGGCCGTGCAGACCAGGAGGATGCCGAGTTGGGCTGCTAGCAGTCTGGTCCCTCTGCCAAGGTCTTCCCCCTTCCCCAGAACAGCAGATTCGGGAGCTGGTCTGGTCACCCATGGCAGGGTATTGCCACCCGCCTCCTGCTCTTGCTCCTCACCCCTGGCGCCTGCCTCCTCTGGCTGCGGTGGTGGGTTTTTTTTTTGGAAAGCCGATGACAAATTGCCGGCAGCGTTGGCATCACTAAACCAGGCTGTCGTCACAGCGGTGTCACCCGGGTAAGTGTGTACATGCTGGGCAGAGGGAGATGCTGTCGCACCCAGGGAGGTTTTCGAGACGGCCCCTCTCTCAGTACTGGCCTTTGAAAGCAAAAACACGATGAGATGTGCAGTGAAGGAACAGAAGGGGGGGCAGATGAGGTTCTCACCAGCTATGTCAGCTCTGTATTTCTGATACCCAGGTGTCCCCCTGGCCTTGGAATGAGGCTGCTCCATCTCCTGGTTACTCAGTAGCTTTTAGAATATGAAGCAGATTCAGTCCCGCTCCATCCGTATCAGAATTGCCACAGGAGGAACAAGGCACTGGGAGCTGGTCCCAGGGAAGCTAGGCAAAGCAGGTTGAAGGGGCAGAGTTGAAGGACACGGCCAAAAAGAAGGTCACTGCTTGGTCTAAGTAAAGGTTTGCAAGTCTGATTGTGGTGGTGGTGGTGGTATTTCTCACAGGCATAATTTAGCACAGAAAAAAAAAAGACTTAACAAACAATTCCCACCTTGAGTGATGCCAAAAGGACAGGTGTGATCTTCCTGGCCAAGCTTCATGTTTAGGATCACATCAGACCCACTGGGATTACCTTCTGAGGCTGTGGATTGAACCATGGAGCAGAGGGACCCAGGAGATTTGGGACAGCCTTTGCCATCACTGGTTTTGGGGTACTCACATACAACCTGTGAATTCTCTCCAAAGCCTGTCTTGCTTCTCAGTCTACACATCCAGCTTGAAACTTGTTGCCTCTCAGTATTGCTTAACCACCCATTTTCCTGGGAATGACTGTTTTTGTGTGCTTCTGTTCCTAGGGGCTCTGCCTGGTGCCACGCACCTTATTTTATTCATCACAAAATGACAGCCACTCCACGCCAGTTCCACAGCCCAGGCTTTGCTGCAAATACCATCCAAGACTAACCGTGAAACAATCATACAATTTAGGAGCCCCCTCAATGATTTTTTGCATTCCCACTGTGCACCTGAACTCCCATCCAAAACCTGCAAAACATACTGGAGTTTTTCCTTTGGCTCCACTGAGATTTGGATCTGGCCCTCAGTAGCTGGCACCTCTCCAGCCTGTCCAGCCCAGCAGGCTTTTTCACACATCCGTTAATTACACCACAGACACTCTCTCCCTCTACCATTGTTAGCAATTTCTAAAGCTTGCTGGGAAGATGGTGTGACAGGAGAACAAAGCTGAGGTAGGAGCCCTGGCAAGCTGTGAAGCAGAGTAGGGGAGGGCCAGAGCATCCTTTGTGGAAGAGATGGTTTCTGAAGGTGCTAGTAAAATACAGTGGTAAATAAGACTTTCAGTGGCTGAACTGCAAACTGTAAAGTAGCTGGCTAGCTGGCAAAATTAGGATTACGTGTGTATGGGTCACTTGCCCTCAAAATGCAAATGCTGTACTGTAAGGATTTGCTGCAGGATTTGGTATTTTGGGATAGAAAATGGAATTGCCTCTCAAGTCCTTGCCCTATTTCATCTCATTTCATCTTTTTTTTTGTACTTATCTCCTTGCCTAATTTATCAATATTTTCATTTTGTTATGCTCTTCTGGTCTTGCCTCATGTAATAACTCTTAATTTCATTTGGTTACAATCTTCTCTCATGTCTTCACTTCCCTCCATGGCTACGCCAGATGTTCGTGTTACACGTTGTTACTTTACTTCTCTGTCCTAAATATTTTTGCCTCATTCTCTGCTGTATGGCCCCTTCCTGTTTTATTTTCTGTGAGATGACTTCTCTTCCTCCTGTGCTATCCTGCAACTCAGATCCAGTTCTTTATTTTTCTTGTATTTTATTTCTCTCCATTCTCTGCAAATTGGACTTGACCTGCTAACTCTGCACCCTATGTCTGTAAGCTACCCCTGCTTTCCAGCTTCTCTACTAGCTCCCATCTGAGCATCCTCCTCTCTCCTCTGAAGCCCTGATATTCCTCAGTTTCTCTCTCTCCCCTTTCTCTCCCTGCCTAATTCCTCACATGCCTTTCCCATCTTCCATATCTTTTTCCAAATATTCAGCCACCCCACTAAGGCTGGAGTACTTTTGCACTTTTCTGGCCTTCCTCTCCTGAGGTCACCCCTTCCTGAAAGGTGCTCCCACCCTCTCATTGCATCTGCCAGCTCCCACTCTTCCAGCTGTCTCCGGTGAGTGCACCCCGCGATGTGGCTAACCCCACCAACACTGCCTTTGCCTTTCTGGTCCATCCAGCCTCCCAGGCTGACCCTACCCTCAGAAAGTGCACGGCTTCCTTGGGTCTCCCAAGGAAAGATGAAGTCTTTGACCTCTGGTGAATGTCCTGGATGGTACCTATCCAACACCACTGGAAAGGAGCATCTCAGCCCTCCATGGAAATAAAACAATGTCTCCAGACAGGTAACATCCATCAGCTGGTAGTCACGTCTACATATGGAAGAGTTATTTTAGCTTGTTTTTAGAGTGGGACTCTTAAAAACCCAGTGTCCTGGTTTAACAGAACTAATTCTGTTTAGTGATTTTACTTTTTAGCTCCATTTCCTCTGAGGTCCTGCACTTTCTGAAGTTAACAGCATGTTTGTGCAGACAGTGTTTGCTACTGGCAGTGATAACACCTGATGTTTGCAGTTACTGCCAGGGGTGGATATGCAGAAAGGCTCTTGCTGATACTTGCTCCCATAGTGACCAAGGCCACTGCTGGCTCTTGTGTGCCACGCTGGGGGTGCTGGGAAGTAAAAGCAGTCACACGGAAGTGAAAGGTTGCACCTCTGGGGAGGTACAGACAGGACAAGTGACCGACAAGAGTATTCCATTCCACGTATGTCTTATTCAGTCTAAAGCTGAGGTATTGCAGGGGTTAAGCTCTCTTCTTCAATGGCCAGTGTCTGAGGAGGACTCTGTTCATTCTTCTGCCTTTCATCCTGATCCTGAGTTCCTGAATCCAGCTCCCATATCCAGCTCCCTTGTGCTGCTGAGCCTGGGGCTGCCCCAGTGCCACCTGCTCTGCAGCATCATTGGGGATTGCTATTGGGGATGGAGTCAGGTTTGAAATCAGTTTTATGTATATATGCATATAGTTTTTTAGTTATTATTATTGTTTTATTAAAGCTGTTCAGTTTTCCAATCTGCAAGTCTCTCTGCCTCATTCCCTTTTCCTTCCCATTTGCAGAAGGAGAGGGGTTAGAGAGTGTCTGTCAGTGTTCAGTGGCCACTCAGGCAGCAGGCTCAAAAGGAAAACAAAAAAAGGGGTATAAAAAACAATTCCCAGTCACTGTAAAAAACCAAAAACTCTCAAGAGTCTCAATGTTGTTTTAGTCACTTATGAGACCTACGTAGGCTGTCTGGTGCTGTACTGCAGCTGAGGGGTTTTAACCTCATCTTCTCTTAGACCTTTCTCTCTTTGGTGAAGACATCCTCCCCATCCCTGCTGCTTACCTGCCTGTCTTCTTTACACATCAAGCACAAGTGTGGGGTGGCAGCACTGGCAACACTTCCTGATCTAAGGTACAGACAGAGAAAAGGCCGGGTTAGTAATTGAGACGTGTGGCTGCTGCAGTAGGAATCCCTGGGCTAGGCGCCACCAGAGAAGCTCCTCAGAGCAGCCTCAGGATGCACACAATGAGCACAGGGCTGCGTTTTTAACAACACCTGATCATTTATTCCTATCCCCATTGTTTTCACCCACAGTATGAAATGTTGCTTTGAAAGCTCATCCAGCCCAAACCCTCTAATACTTCTGAGCAGACATCCTCAAGCCCAGATTTAATAATTTCTTTGAATATTTTCTTTCTTTTCCCTAGAGATGGAGAAATAGGTCTGCTGCATTCACTGTTTTACTGAATATTTACATGTGATTTTAGAAAAATACTGTCAATAGTTTTTTTCACATTTTTCAGCCACTTGGCCAGTCCTCTGCTGGGCTGAGCTGTGCAACATCAGGCTTTTAGGAGTTTAGGATTTTCTCCCTTTCACTGTCTGTGCAAAGGATTATTTCTCAAAAATTTCAGCAAGCAAACACCCTCTCACCTCACCCCCCAGCCTCAGATACCTTCCCACATGGACTCTTGTTCATCTGCAGGGAAACTAGTGCTACTTCCTTTCCCTAGAAGGGCTGGAGAAATACTTCTTCCCACCGCCTACTTTACCCGTCGGAGATGCCGTAGCTGGATGTGTTGTCCTGGGAGAGGAAACCTTGCAAGGCACCCACCGTGCCAGGGTCTTGAGTGGGGAAGGATGGCTCCAGCCCCCTGCTGCTGGACCCACCGCTCCTGTCGGACACAGCCCGTGAAGGCCGAGCCGGCTGCTTTAGCTCAGCAACAGGACGGGTGTCTGACTCAGCGCCGAAATCTGGCTCTGATGCCGCTGTTGCCACGATGCTGGTGGGGTTGGGGGTGCGCGAGGGGGAGCCGGTGGCAGCCGCGGGAGAGGTGGGACCTTGTCCAGCATGGAGACAAAACAAGAAGCAGGGAGAGAGGAGGAGAAGAAGTCTATTGTCTTCAGTTTGTTTATTTCCAATCCTGCTCGGCGTTAATGTTTGCCAGGAAGGATCGTAATAGTGGCACTTTTTTATTTTAATGTCACTTAATTTTAAGTGGGAACCCAGATGGATAGCAAAGCAGCAAAGCCTGCTGCCCAAATCGTGGTCGAGTAACATAATTAAAACTCAGTCTTGGTGCCACGCCAAAAATGCTGAGAAGCACATCTGATTTGTGTGCAAGTAAATTCTTGGAGGATTTTACTGACTGAAAGCTCCCTTAATACAACTGAATATATACCTAAAGGGTAATACTAATATATAGAGATAAATGTATTCCTTTATTTAGGGAACATTGCTAATTATGCTTGCTTGTCTTCAGGAGCTGATATTTTAGGTAAAGTATATTTTAGGGCTTGCACTGAAATCATAAGATCTGGCAACCCTGTTTGTCGTTCTTGTACCCTCCTCAGAACTTGCTCCATCACCTCAAATGCTGACCCATGCCTTCACTTCAAGGACTTCTCCATGGCCATTGCTGAGCTTCCCGATGGCCGTAGGAGTTAAATGGGTCCCTCCAGGTTTTTTAGGCCACTTGTGTTCAATGCTTTCCTGGAATAAGATGTAAAACTGCTCTGTGGGAAGCAGTCAGTAAAAAAAATATACCTTTGGTCATTGTACCTGTGGGATGTGAGTCAGTTGGTCCCCGAAAGGCTGCGGGGGTGGCGAGTTCAGGTTTCTTGCTGCTGCCAGAAAGTGTTTTGTTTTGCCCTTGCTGAGCCACGATAGCAGATTCAATCTTTGTCCAGTAAACAAAGTAGGACTGGACTACAGAGATGCTGTTAAAACATAATTAGGCAAGAATTTACCAGCTCTGCAGCATTAATAAAACATCTGACTAGGTAATCACACGGACTGCTTTAATCCAAAGACAGAAGCAACACAAAAGTATTTTAAAGGATTAGCCCATCACACATTTTGTATTAGAAATAAAAGATACCAGGTCCCATAAGAAAGATGCAGGTTGAAGAATCACCACTCATAATTAAGATCAGCCAAAAAAAGTGTGTGGGAACTTAAATTAAAAAAAAAAGCAAAAAACAAACCACCAAACAAGAAACTCTATTATATTCACTCTGTTGATAGAAGTACATTCAGAAAACTTGGACTACTGCTTATAATCTTCCGTAGGCAGGGAAACAACAGTGGTATTTACTAATTAAAACAAGTCAATGTAACTTGTACAAACAGCAGAATAGGTAGAGGGGAAAAAAACTCTCTCTTCTTAGCCCTCTGATATTTAAGCCTGCTTAACCCTCTTCTTTTCTTGTCAGGTGCCAAATCTGCATTGTCCAACCTTTAACTGTTCACCTAGAGAGCTGGATTTAAGCTGGAGATTTTGGGAGAATTTCAGCTCAGATTGCTCAGCTGCTTCTGAGAATTAGTTAAGGGAAAACAAACCCAGGTTTTCTTGTGCCAGATGACACTTACAAGGCATTTTTAAGCCTAACAAGGAGTTTTTCTAGATGCTGTGATAAGCAGAAAAGGGAGAGGCTATCGGAAGTCAGCTTGGAGGGTTTGTTGGGTTTGGATTGGGTTTATTAGACTGCTTGAGTTTTATGGTTTTCTGATAATATTTCCCAGTCTAGAACCATGGGCAAAACTGGGAAATGCCAAGTGGCAATACCTCTGTTTCAATGAATTTGTGTTGAATCATAATATGATGCACAAGCCATGGCACACACTAGGACTCTTATGTTTGGGGGAGCAGCCAAGGATCTGGACAAACAGCTTCTAAGTGGCTTTGTAAAATCAAAATGTAACAATTTAATCTCTTCCAAAATGAAAAGTCACTCTGCTTCCTCTAAGGCAGCCTGTTAGAGGATGTTTAATTTCATTCCAAATCAGAACCAAAATACTTAGTCATTTCAGGACTTTGGTGCAAAATAAGAGATGTCAAATTTTGACCCAGTGCCCACTCTCTCTTCCTACTGTGAATAATTCTGTTTGCATTTAACTTTTTAAAAAACCTTTATTTTTAATTATTTTTTTAAAGAAGTGATATACAAGATTATCTTGTGGGCAGTGAAGTTCTATGGGCTATGTTATTTAGAAAGACAGGCGACATGATCACATTTCTGTCTTGATGCCTTAATACTTCTATTTCATAACTGCTTAAGCTGTCATCTTCCAGTGTATTTATTTTGAGAAAATAGTGACCATAAAAATAAAAAGCAGCACTACCCAGCAGATATAAATCATGATTTATGTACCCGCTGAGATACTGTCAGAGCATTTGATAAGTATTTAGCTATATGGGGTTCAAGATAGATAAACCACTGTGCTGAACAAGTACGATGGAAAAATAAAACCAAGCCTTTAACTAAGAAGACACAAACTGTAGTTAGGAACCAGCGCTTTCTTACAAAAACTTGATGTCTCCAATGGGTTGGTCAGGTGCTTTCCATACAAAGGACAGGTTTCTCTTCAGTGACTTATCTGTGTGGGTGACAGTGTCCCCATCTTCAAAACAAGTCAGCAGCTTGGACCCGGGTGGGATGAAGACAAATGTGCCAGCAATTTCATTGTTCGACACTTTGCGAGCTTGAAGCAAAAAGCCCATGAAATCCAGGGTACTCCTCACTGTCACTGAAAGATAAAACACAGGGCACAAAGGCATTCGTCTCATAGTTATGGGGTGAGTTGTTTGCGGGGGAGTTTCCAGCGGCAGCACTGAAACCAAAAGAAAACCCTGTGCAACAACAACTGGTTTTGTCCTCACGGTCTGTCTCGGATGTGCAGGATGCTGGAGGCCAGGCTTCACCTTTGACTTTGCAGTGTGTAATTTACTTCAGTCTTCTTTCCCCTGGCCTTGGTTATAAGCTACTGGGTTATAACCTCACTGCCTGGGCCAGCATGCAGCCATTTTTAAGGACAGAGGTTTAGGTACCACCCTGTACGTGCACAAAAGTTTAGGCACTGCCCTCAGAGGGGTTTTATTTTGCACGGGGATGAGCAGGCAAGCGGCCAGGTTGGGGAGCAGTGTCTCTCAGATGTGTCTGCATCTGCCCCAGGAGTGGCAATGCTGGAGATGAGGCTTGCTGCCCAGCCCTACTTAGGTTCTCTCATGAGTGGGGTAGCTCATTTAAAGCTGTTGTCCCTCTTCCCAACCCTCACAACAATTAATACCATCACTTGAGAGTAGTTATTGTGCTTTTTTTTTTTTAGATGCAGGAATGAGAAGCTGTTCCTTACCTGGAACCTTGCCACCTGGGACATAGAAGGACATGTTGGTGTGGAGAGTGACATAGGTGTTGCCAGAGCTGTGCAGCTGCACTCTCAGGTGCCTGGGCATCATGTCGGTGCAGGCAGAAAGGCTCGCGCCATGCGAGAAGGCGGCAGCATAGGACACCAAGCACAGGGTTGTGCATGCCCAGCCAGCAATGGTGATGCAGGCTCTCCTGTTGTTCTCCATCCTGTGGTGGAAAGCAACGGGCAAGTTCATGCCAAAGCAGTGGCTTGGGCAGCCTGTCTGGTGCCTTTGAGTTAGCTGAGCTCCAGAGCCGCCCTTCTCACGGCCTTTAAGCGAAAGAGAATAAATGAACTTTGTAACCCACAGCATTCCGCATTTTGAAGTAAGTTTTTGAGGCTGGGAGGGGAGAGGACCTGGAAGAGGACACGTTTCTTGCGAAGTCACCCATGGAGGGAGCAGCTGGGAGGAGATTTGCTCTAAAAACTCTTGTAGCATTTAGGAGGAGGAGAAACCTCTGTACAACCCCACTCAGCACCCTCCACCATTCCCATCCCAAATGATACCTAGGATGGAAAGTCTCCCCTCAGACTTGCAGAGCTGCTGCAAGGTCCCATCCCTCGTGGGGCTGCTATCTCTCACTGCTGCTGTCTCACCAGTGCAGAGCCCTGGCCCGCAGGGATGGCATATGGTGGCTGCCCCTCACCCACAGAAGAACAAGGCACAAAAGGTGTCAGAAGCATTTCAGCTTGTCCCTCTCAGTCAGGACTTGCCATTGCTGATGAGATGGCAGAGATGCTGTCTTTGAAGTCAGCATTGGAAGCCTGAGATAAACAGGCAGCCGTTTTGGCCAACGCCAAGATTTGTCCTTATTGTCCAATTTTTGATCCAAGCAAAGGTTTTTCTCAACATGGTTGAAGTTTAATATTTGATATACCCTGTCTTTTGTACCTCTCAGCTTTGGTGGCTGGCACAAAACACGTTTCCAGATTATCTGGAGTATTGTGTTATGCAGATTTTTTTTTTCTGAAGTGAAGCTGAAGAACGAGTGCACAGTGTTTATTGTAATGGATATCACAAGGCAGGTAGTCCTGCTTTTAATCTAGCACTTTCTAACATCTTTTCAACATGCAGCTTTTCCTAGCTTAGATTTCATTATGCTTAGTCAATAAATAGATGTAAATAAATAAGAGGAAACCAGAGTCTGAGGAGCTCCAGTTCACACCTGTCTCTAGCACTTCTGAAACTTGCCAGCTGAGTAAAAATCCACCACTGCACATGAAACACTTTGTGCCCAGCCTGAAGCAGGGAGCGGATGGATGCAGGCTTTCACAGTGGAGCATCGTCCCACTCCCCCCAGTCACGGGCCAGAAGATTCTCGCAGGAGTCACAGGAGCCTTCACTACATATCCCATCCCCTGCCTCCTCCTCCTCAGGGAGTCGGCCTCCCTTTTAGGCACACTTAAACCGCCCTTGCTGGATAGGATTTTTTTCGGGAGCTCACAAAGGTACCCCCGAG
>NW_009714229.1:0-13288 GCF_000703405.1 Apaloderma vittatum | reverse complement strand
GAGCCATCTTTTCCCATCCCTCCTGCAGTCACTCACCCGCCTGTGCCCCTCACCACCCGGGGACAAGGCCGTGCTCCCCAGGGCTCCTCAGGCTGGGGCTCTCGGTCCCGCGGTCACTTACCTCGGGACAAGTACACGTCTCGCTGCCGCCACTGCCCTCCCAGCCTGCCAGAGATTCATCCTTTAAGGGACCTTCTTCCCTTTCTCCTCTAATGGGAAGCGCAGCAGCTGTTACTGCTAATATCCACCACCTACGGCAGCTCTCTGCCAGCGCCCAAATCCTGCCTTAATCATATTAGTTTTCTTCACATCCCACCCACTTTTTCTTTTTTTTTTTTTTGACTCTCCAGGCTTCTGTAGTGAAAACAAAGGCAACTAGCAGGGGGAGCAGCAGCAAGCCGTGGGGTTTGTGTGGGACACCCTGGGAGTCCTTTGCAGAGGTGCAGAGGAATCACTCTTGCTTGCCCTGTTGCCCTCCCCACACTCCCCCCCTTTCACGCTCAAACTTTGCAAAGCAAAGCCACATCAGCTCCCTCTCTTTTGTGACACCCAAGCAGTGTGCCCTTGTCTCTCACACTTACATGAGAGTTATTTTGGCAGTAAAAGAAGACTTTTGCTAGAAAGGCTGGGAAGATGCACCCCACAGGCCAGCCCTGCCAGGAAGAGCCATCAACACCTCACAGAACCAGCACATGGGAATAAAGATTTGGTCTGTGTGAGTGTTCCCTGGCACAGGAGCTGCATTTAATCCAGGCTGTCACCTCTGCTCCTTGTCCGAGCTACACTGCAGCTGTGACGGTGTCTGGCTGCGGAACCGATCCTCTCCCTGGGCTTCCCAGCTGCCCCTTGGATCGAGCTCCTCGCTGCAGATTGCTCTGATGATCAGGACTCTCAGATGACCCTGACCGCTGTCACCAGACTTGTCCTGCTCCCTGCCAGAGCGCTCTTGCTCGCAACAGATGGAAGTCAGGGTCCAATTTCTTGTCATCATTAGAGCTACCATCAGGAGATAGTGAACAAACTGCTGGCAGCTTGCAGGCCTGAGTAGGGCTAGAGAAATGGAGTAACAACTCCATAAGCTGGCCGGCTTTTCTTCAGCCAGCAGACCCTTAAGAGGCAGTGTCAGATGTCCCATGGGGCTGGCCCTGTGGTACAAGAAAGTGATTAAAGACAGAGAGGCAAAAAAGAGCTTGGTGCCCTTTAGTCCTCCTCTTCCTTGAATAAATGCCTGTCTGATGGCTCAATGAGTTCAGGAGGGTGCTTGGGCCACTCTCGCTGCAGGACATCACAAAGCTCTGTCCTCTTCCATGGCTAACGAGATGCACCAGCACATAGGTGACACCACTGCCTTTTGTGTCCAGTGGTGGCTATATTTGATCTTGCTTGGGATCTGAGCAGTGTGGGAGTCTGTCCAGAGTGGGCATATGCTCAGGGTGGCCCCCAAAAACTGGAAGCAGGCTTGCAGATGCCCCACATATTAGAGCTGTTCCCATCAGCCTGTTCTACAGCCTGTCCTTTGGAAGTGAAACGAGATGCTGGGCTGGTGCTGAGGCGCTGCTGCTGATGGCCCAGTTCTTAGCTGTTAAACCAGTTTGAAAGTACGGGAACTGGTGGTACTGGGTTCTCAGCAACCTGCTCTTCTCTGCATTTGAAAGAGGCCTTATAGTCAGGGAATTTCAAGATATAATGCAAGTTCTCTTTCGTCAGTGGAAGAAGAGAGTAGTTCAGGGGAAGGGAGAAAGAGTTTTAAATTATTGCTTCTGTTCTAATTTGTAATTGCCCACACTTTATATACAAAAGAGAGTACCTTTATGTTATATTAATGACTAATCCTTTCCTGAAACCAGCTGGTCTCTTACAGGTTTTGCTTACTAACTTATTCCCAAGCCAAACTATCCCTTGCTTATAATTCCAGTGTAATAACACAGCAGCTCCAGACCTCTGACAATCTGCAGGGAAAATGCCAAACACATCGCAGCCGCTCTGGCACAGTGACTGGATCTGAAAACAGTAATCTAGGTAAGTGTAAGTAAAAGTAAGTCTTTGCATCCCAGCATGGTGTTACAGCATCACATGATCTTCTTCAGCGGCTGCCATGCATTGGCATATATTTTCACTATGTCAGCCCCAGAGAGGACAATTTCTCCACTGGCTTCCCCCTGAAAAAGAGGGAAAAGCACTTGCTCCTGAAGCTGCTGACAGTCTCTGGGCAGGAGCGCAGGGGCTGGGAGGGAAGGCTGTACAGAGGTTTAGTGGCACCAGTCAGCAGAGCTGCACGGTGCTGCCTGGTCGGAGCATTAATTGCTGGGCTAATCTGAATTACAGCCTTACTGCAGCATTCATCCTTGCTGCCTGCTCTCAAACAGAAGAATTTGGTGGCTTCAAAGCCGTGCTCAAGCAGAGTGTCACAACCATCTCCTCCTTAGAGATGGAAAAATCCTGTCACGGTCATTACTGAGACACTCACCAGCAGCCTTGAACTGCACGGTCAGGTGCCAAGTGACAGGCAGATGTTTCCAATAAGAAATACAGCCCTTTCCATAGCCCCTGGTTGCATCACCCACCAGGGCAGCATTGCCTCAGCCTTCTCTGGCCAGAGCTTTGACCTGCTGGAGTCACTTGAGCTCAGCCAGGCTCTCCGTATCACTCTGACAATGAGGCCCAGACAGAGACAAAAAGACCACGTGGCACTGCTGTCACTGGAGAGAGGTTTGCCTTTTTCCCGTCATAAATTTCTTTGCTAGCAGGAAGCTGGCAAGGAGAAGGGGACATAAGACAACTTACACCCTGCCTATTGTTTTCTCAGCAGCATTCGTGTAGTGGATTTGTAGAAGAAAAAAAAAAAAACACACCCGCAGTTGATACTTTAAAATAGCTCTACGGAAAACTGTGCATGCCCTCTAATAGCTTGATAATTAAGATATACTATAAACCATACAACTTGAAATTTCAAAGGATTATTAAAAAAGTAACATTCCTGGCTCCTTGATGCAGAAACTTTCTCCTTCTTGTAGATTGCTTCTACATCTCCACGTCGCTGGGGCACAACAAGGGCAGCAGATGTGGAGTAAGTGCAGTGGTGATCAGCATGTAATACGGGCACAGATGCAAGTAACTCAGAGCTGACACTCAAGCAAGCTGGTTGCTTCATTGGCAGGTTGAGAAATACTTTGCTTCTGCAACATAAAAAGGCTATAATGAGTTAGAAGTCCTTCCCGGCCAGCTAGTGGCCTGAGTCCTGGGAACAAAGTTTGGGAGTGGTTAGAGAAGAGTGGGCAGGCTGACCAAGCAGAGAGCTCGAAGGTAGCAACAGTTAGTTGAGTCCAGACCACAGGGAATTAATCATTAAACCAACAAAGCCGGCAGTACCATCTCATTTAAGAATACTTCCGGTCGTCTTTAAAACAAAGAGCTGTGGCCAACCACAAGAAGAGCAGTTAAAAACCCACAGTAGGAGAGCAGTAAAAATCCATGATAGTCCCACCGGCAAAATGGAGAACAATACCTGCTAACTGGCATCTCAGGGGTGACCTGAGCATGTCTGTGGCTGTATGTTTGAGGAGACCAGGGAAAAAAGGCTGTTTCTCTGATGTCTATTTAGGCAGGAAGTTGGCAGAAGTACCAGTAGATCCTGCCATTTCGATCCAGTTGACTATTCTTCACACATACTAGAATGTGACAAGCGGATTCAAATGTTACTGCTGAGAATTAACTGACACATAAACACGCACACAACACCTAACATGTAACGTGAGCTCCCTTTTCTTACAAGTTCAGCCTAAAAAAATCCCTAAACCAACTCTCTATTTGGTCACTACTGCAACCTAGACAGCTGTTCTGCACTGGAGGAGGGGGTTGAGGAGAGAGAGACGGTGTGGAGCTCTTTCTGGATCTCAGATAAGAAAGACCCAGCAACAACTAGTTTGATGACTGCTTTAATAAAACGGAATAAGACAAAGACAAGTAATACAGACAGCAAGTGAATTGTACATCCCTTCAGACACCGGCCATGTCACATTCACATGGCATTGGATGGAGCCCAGATTAATTTTTCCCATGGTGTGCTGCACAGAGCAGATGCAAGCCCATCCGTAGAGAGCAGCTCCCTCCTTTCATCACTTCAGCTACTTTAGAATTTCCTAACAAGAAAACAACCTCCTTTATAAAGGCTGTTCTCATGAGAACTTGTTGCTGCTCTGTTGATAAAGGCAAGGTCAGGCAGGTGGTGCAATTGCAGTACTGAGTGGGAGCTGCTTGTGAGCTCCACCATTACGATGAGCTGGTGAAGATGTCCCGCAGCCAAGGGGTCTTTGCAGCCCAGTGGATCTCTGGCTTCTCCTAAATGTTCAAAGGTCAGGATCAATAGAGCAGCTCAGGAAAAGCCTCCTGGCCTATTTCTCAGCCTTGGAGAACAGTTTGGGACAAGGATCTGAGACTTTGAAACTGCTAGCTCCACCAGCTGCTTGCTTTCAAAACTGACATGGTCCTGAAGTCGGCCACGGGCATAAATTGGCATATCAAAGGTCAGGCGTGGCTTTGGTACCATCAGGCAAAAAAACATCTGAAGGCCATTGCTTTGCAAACACTTTCTTGATTACCATGAACAATGCAGCTGAACCGTGCAGCTGAGGGGCACAAGTGGTTTTCAGAGCTGGGCAAGTCACACCCAGAAGGGCTCTGGGTAGTTGTTTTGTCACTGTAACATCATGCAAAAGATAGAAATCAGATAAATCATGTTCAGAGTCTTTGTGTTAGACTCCCTTTGAACAAGGAACTAGGTGGCAACTAATTGTGCAACTGAGTGGTCATCGGTGTATACCTTTAAAGCAAGACTTGCCCAGCATGCTCGGCTCCTTTATAGAGGGGCAGTTCAGGGCATTGCAGCCCTTAGGTGTGACCTGGCTCCTGGTTGTTGCACCACACAGTGAGTATTTACCACCTTCTTCCTCTTCCAGACTCGCTTTCTCTAGTTGCTGCAGGATATGCTGTGCTGCTGCTCCCAGCCAGGCTTTTGTTTAAGGAGATGTGGCTTAGTTTGGCTTTTCAGGTGCAAGAAACTTAAGACTGGATGTGGTGATGTAGTAAATCCAGAGTTACTGCTCTCCTAGAGTCTGTCTGTGGACTGGAAGGGGGTGCGGTAGGATAGTGGTTGAATGGCCTTGGTTTAATGAAGTAAGCTCCTTGCCTGAAAGTACTATTATATGTGACTGCAGCTTTAGTCTTTGAAATTCAATGAATTGTTGTTTATTAGTTTTGGATTACTTAATTTTGGGCACATTCTTCTAAGATAAATTTGTAAGTTAAGTTGCTCAAGGAATGTTTCATTTTCAATCCTGATCTAGATGAGCTTGATTCACAAGGAAGACCATTTTATACGCAGGTACTGTGGCAAATGTAGTAAATGAGGTACCATGAATACCAATATCTAACAGTTTTGTGTGTGTGAAGATATATTGCATTTCTAAAAGTGTATTTGTATCGCCTAATGGGATAACAATCTTTTAAATTAGGCTGTCATTTTCAACCATCAAGAGTTTGTGAAACACGCGGTTCTATATCAATGTTTACATAAGTATGTAGGGGGATGCCTCACCTTAGAACTTAAGTTTTTCTTAGCTGACTGCATGTATAAGGAGAGAAGTTATTTTATAAATTGGTGTAAGCGTAAAACTGAGCTAGATTCACTCATGGGTCATTGATTATCTGGGAGCATTGTTGCAAGATGTAAACAAACAATTTCTGTCTCTGTTGCCTGCACAGATGTTCCTCCTCCTAACACACAGCCCATGCTACAAGCTTTTAATCTATTTGTTCTCCTTTCTGGACAGCATGTGAAGAGAATATAGAGATGGTGCAAGGTTGGGGGCAACTAAATGGGAGAAAAACTGAACTGTCTGAAGAGGGTACATAAGGCATGTTTACAAAAGCTTTTAGATTCCTAGTCTCTTGTCAGAAGTACCTTTAGATACGTTAAAATTTTTTTATTGAAAAAGTTCAGTGGTGATGCAGGAAAAAAGGTAACTGCAAGCTGAGGTAGGGTGGGGGATACAATGGCAGGTGAAGCAACTCCTGGCTGTGCTGGCATCTGGAGAGCTTTTCACCTGTGTGACTGACATCCTCAAGTGGTGCAGAGCTTTCTTTTCGCCCTTAGGGCTTTTCTTCTGTTTGATTCAATTCTTTCCGCACCCTCATCAGTTGAATTGAATTGTGGATTTAACAGTGACAAGTTGTGGGTGGGTGTTTGGGTTTTTTTTGCACAGCTGAATTCTTTATCTGATGGCTCTTATTAGATTGGCATTTAAAACTGACCTTGTGTTTTCTTAAAAGGACTGGTCATCATGATCAAAATATTAGCATTTCCCTTCCCAAAATCAGTTAAACTATTGTTTTGCTGTCAATACAAGGCTGTGATTTGCACTTACTCTGTGCCTGCTTACCTTCCAAAAAGTATTTCCATACTGTTCGCACAATTAAACAAGCTGCTGCTTTGAATTAGTCTTGCAGCACTATTACATACTTTTTATTTTATTTTTTTCTGTACAGTGGGAGAAACCAATGCTTTGAAACAAAAACATTCAGAAAGTTTACACTGGTTTACATTTATTTAAAAAAAATATTTAAACACTTTTGTGTTTCACCTGTGTATTACTAACTACAAAACAAATAGGGCTCATCACTTGGAAGAGGTTCACCAGTACAAAACAGCCTCCTGGCATCTTCACATCCTCCTCTTCTGCGTACTTATGTACAATACTGTGGAAAAAAAACAGAGATGCTTGTAAGAGGGCCCTGGTAAATAATGTGCAGAAGCCTATTTATTTAAAACAACAGTGTAATGAATTTTGTTCAGCATGAACAAAGTCAGGAAACTTTTAAGTCCAGGTTTCAAGAAATCCTGTCAAATTTACACACTATGTATTATGTAGGTTTAGCACTTATTATATTCCTAGGCAAACTACACTCCAGCAGATGCAGGCTGAACAGAGAGAGAATAAAGCCAGACACCCTGCAGCATTACTGAGGGGGGCATGTGAGGGTTTCCAAGCAGCAGAGTTACAGGTGTCAGACACTGATGCTATGATCTTTCAACAAAAGCTGGAAATTGCAAGCACTTTAAGCAAAACTATTATCTATGAAGCAGCAGAGATCTTCCCACCTCTGTGGCTGGTGATATCCGCAGAACGGATCCAGGCACAACATGAAACTGCACTGTGCTTCTAAACCTGGGAAGTCTCAGGTTCTCTGCTCAGCCTCTTCTTGAGCCTCCTGCCTCTCATCCATTTGTTTTTAATTTTTATAATAGCTTCTTACTTCCATAATTGATTCTTCAGCTGCAATGTCACTGCACTCCTTAGCACAATGATCCAAAGTCTTTGCAAAAATCATTTGGCCTCACTCAAAGATTATTCCTCTTCCTACAGCACTCTTTCGCACTGGTGACACATTCTTTTTGTAACACGGGATTCAGTTCATTATTTTGATTCCCTTCCTCTTCACTGTCTTCTGGTTTTTTCCCCAAGTAATTTAGTCAAACTCCACTTCATTTACCTTCTCTTCACATCTGACTTGTGTACCTCTTCTATTTTTAGATATTATTCTCCCTGGTATGTCCTCATATTTACAGCCTCACTGATAACAGAGTCATTTCAGGAGCCTGGAATTGTCCTTGAAGTGCACTCAAATCCACCTACTGCCCTGGAATGTTGAAAGGCTCAACAGTAAGACACAAGTGATTTTTCTTGACTGGTGGTAAAACCTTTACTCATTAAGATGAAAAGAGCCTTCAGTACTAATGAACAGTATTATTCAGGTCTGGAAAATTGCATCATAAGATGGTATTCGTGTCATCAATATCAACACTGTATCATAAATTTATAGAGTAGTTTGCTTAGGAAAACACAAACTTCTACAGAGCAGAGGCCATCTAAGCAGGCAGCAAGTGCGAAAGAGTAAATCTGTCAAATGACAGAAAATAAGCTACAAAAGAGCATGCTTCTTGAAATGTACTTCAAGCTCAGAGGCAAAAAGAGCCACAGGAAAGCAGAAAAGCACAGACACTGAAAAGCGAAACTTTAAAAAGTAAATATTATAAGGCTTCCAAGAAAGTCTAAAACTAACGGAGGCAGCTTGCTTACATCTCGGACACTCGTCAAATTCAGAAGCAAGTACAAAGCACAATAACATAAGGAGGAGTTACCATTATTTCCTCGGATAAATGCATCCCCGTATTTGTTCTTTAATTGTCCGTTTACATATTCTTCGGTCTGTTCCAGAGCTATATTCATATAGCCATCCAGGCAAGCCAGGACACCTGAAGATGGTGATGGTTTAGAAGTGAATCAGCTTAAACTTATTTTAAAAGAAACAAAAAGGCATTGTGTTTGAATAGTACTGAAACCTGCATGTTGTAACAAACTGAAAGCCCAAGCTTGGCCAGGTCAGTAGATGAGAGTATTCTTCACAGAATTAAGCTGGAAGTGAGGAACCCCAGGCACTCAAGCAGCAATTGATGTAAGAGTGCATGTGTGGGACTTTAAGAACATTTCCACTTTGAAAGTTGAAGTTGTCCCTTCTCACCTGTGCTTTAAGCCACACACCTGAAAAGAACTTGTGACTTCAAGTGTAACCGGATGACCTAAGGTCAAGGCTAGCTAAATTGAGTTTTCATCAAAACTTTTGAAGGCTATAGCTCAAAACCCTTTTAACACAGGACACCGTACACACTTTTTCATCTTTATCTTCATGCTTACAGATCTAGAACACTGTCTGCAAGTCTCTGTTTTGATGTAAACAAAATTCTACATCATTTTCAACAGGCAAAACATTTTCAAACGACAGTGAAATCTTCCCACAGAAATGAAATATGTTGTTTAATGCAATTCAAGGAAAAAAAAATCTCTGCCATTAGAAATATTAGATGTTATTTTGATCTGGAAAATACGCATTTGAGTAGCACTGATTTTAGACAAGTATTTACGTTCTCACTTCTCTCAGCCCCTGCTGAAGGCTGTACCTTGTTCACACAGTACTTCCTATGTGCTGGCAGCATAATGGCACTTTTCATTTAAAATCACTCCTCTGCACCTACACCCACCCTTAAGATCAGAACCATGGCCATCCTCAAATATACCTCACCTGATGAATGAATGAAATGAATGTGGGGATTAACAGACATAAAGAATTGCTCAGAGAACATAATCCGAGTTGTTAATTGTGCACATAAAACAACTTGTAAAAAACTGTATTACTCTCCATTTTGCATGAGTGTTTCCCTGACTTCACTCTTGCACACAGGGACAATAGTACTACAATACTTTTTTTTCCCCCTCTGTTTGAAAAACATCGTTTATTTACCTGGCATTATAACTTGAAACATAGTGTTTTGCCTGTACTTGATGAGGGAGGGAAAACTCCAGTCTGAGAATCCTCCTCTAGGACATGTTCTCATTTTTCAGAAGTGTTACTGTAATATCTTCCATAAAATATTCAAGTTTTCCTGCCAACTTGTAGTGGCTTGAGATTTTCCTTGATGTTTCTCTTTTTTCCTCTGTTTCCACACAAATAGGAAAAACTGACTGCTCACAAACTGTTACTAACTGCACCAGAAAACCCAAACCAAGAGTCAGAACTGGTTTTCACTCTGTTAATCCTGAGTACTTCACATACTAATAGAAAACAAAATGTGTGTCCAAAATTAAAATTGGATGGTGTGGACTTTGCTAAGTTACCACTCGGTATGTCACAAATGTTGTATTTGCAAACTCATCTGTTCCTAGAGTGCACTCATGGTTGTTTAATGCTCTTCCTCCATTTTTTGTGTGTTTACTCCTAGGCCACGACATTAAATATTGTCACTGCTTATGGTGCCTAGTATTTTACCTGTTTTATCTATATGTAGAGATGTTTTAATGTACATATGTATCTCTATGCATAGAAATCATATGTATTAATTTACTTTCCCAGGGCTTCTTCCCTTAGACATGTTTAGCACTTGGCAGCAAATCAAGACATTTTTACAGTTAAACATCAACACTTGTATTAGGCCACGTTTGTGCGTTTGGCAGCTCGGAGGGTGGAGGTACAGTCATAAAATTAGCAACACAGCCTAGAGGAAGAATCTATGTGGATTTGCAAGAAATGCTGAAATGCTGGCTTTTTTATTGTTTGGGTTTTACAAATGCTGGCCAAATTACCCTCAGAAAACAAACTGAGTGCATGTTTTTCAAATGAGAACAGGTTTTTAACTGCAGGATCACATCAAGTGGGAAGGCAGGAGAGCAGAGGGAAATAAAGAAGGGAGGTGGAAAAAAATCCAGTAAACAGTAAGGGTGTTAAAAGGAACTATGGCTCTATTCCTGCTAGGTCTGACTGTATGCATGTTAAACTAGTTTTTTTGAGAGGAAAGCTGAGCAGTTGATGGACAGCACTTACAAATGAATGTTACCAAGCAGAAGGTACCAGTGTTCTCAAAGAAAATGGAAAGTGCATCCAAAAACCAAAGGTAGTTTGGCCCTGCCTTGCATGAACATTTAGGTAAATATCGGTTTGTTTTAAATGACTTGTAATGAGCTCTTGCTATATTCCCTTGCAAGAAAGAATTTACAGAGGCCAAAGGCCAATGAGAAGCAGTGAAGTTGTTAAGCCAGCAGCCCCACCGGAAGGGATAAGGTGGCACTGCTTGCTCTGCCAGTGATCAATAACAATTTAAAACTGTCACATTACTAAGACTTCTTGTCACAGCACAAACAAGTCTCTTCTCACAAGTGCCAAGCTGAACCAATTGAATTCAACCTATCTGAAGCAGTGATTTGTAGCCGAACCATAATGTTCAAAACATTCCAGAATAAAACATTTAAGTTGTATGTAACAGGAGATATGTGACAGTTTTGATTAAGTTTGGATATTATTAAAAAATCTGGACAAGTTTGACAGCCTTAACCTAACACGAGTAGGACCAGGCCATTTCACTGAACAGAGAAATTTAATTTACTGGTTAAAAACCTATAATCCTACACAGAGTGCAAGAAGGTATATAGATAGGCTGAAGAGTTCTGGAATAAAAGTGCTGGACTACGTTAAAATAAACTGGGCATACAGAAGCAAAAGCCATGCTAAGTTTTCTCCTGTCTCCTGTAGCTCTGTGAGCCTTGATCTGACATGTGTCCAGGCAGCTGTTTAATCAAGAGGGTAAATAATTCTTTCATCCCTCAAGTAAGAGTAGGCTTGTTAATGATGGCACTGTTTGCTCTTTGAAGTTTTTCTGGACCAAGATCTATGCTAGGAGCTGGAGAACAGGAAGGTGAAGAAAAAAGGTAGTTCCAACAAGGGTTGCTATCAGAGCACCGAGAAGGGGACTGCCTGGCCATTTCAGCCAATCTTTACAAATATCAGTTTAGAAACTAAGAATCATCCCAAGACTCCAGTCTAACCCTCTGTGACCAAGGATACTAATGATTCAGTAAGTAATTCTAATCTAATCATTAACCTTCATCAGTTTTTCCAGAGTTGATTTTCTATTTTTTAATGTTACCATTCTGAGGTCTATATTCACATACTCCAAGATTCTGGATCATGCTGTTTTGCTTTTCAAAATCAAAGCAGCTGTTCCAGCCTCCCCAAACAATGACCTTATTCAGTGTGAGAAAGAGATGGAGAACTCACCTCGGTAATCGACTCCAGAATTTAATTTTACAACAACTGGCCTTCCAATGATTTGTTTTAGAAAGTCGCTAGGGGTTTGCTTCCGTAGACTCATCTTGATCTCTGGTAAGCTGGGAAAACAAGCAAGAGAAAACATTTAGGTAAGCAACATGCTTGCATGTGGTCTTTAAACACTCAGTAGAGCTAGGCAGTCCCTTGATGCTTAATACTTTCAGTAGGACAAAATATCAAAGGAGATAAAGGCAAAACCTTAAGTGTGTAGATAGAGCTCCTAGAGTCACAGCATTAAATCTCACCTTTGGCATTTTTAGAACTTCTGCAATTACAAATAAGAAACCTTGTTTGACACACTTTGCATCTTGTAAACTTCCAACAGAGGCAAAGGCCTCACCCTTCTCCATAACACCTTTCACTAAAATGGTTTTACTGAAATTAGAGAGCTAAGCCATTATAAGTGGTTCATATCTTTAGCGGGCGGAGAGAGAAGCCAGTACATGTTGTGTACAAAAAAGTCTGTGGTGGAACAGCAAGAGAAGGATTTTTTGATCTCTGCTCTTAAAAATGAGCAAAAAATACATCCTGAAGGACGCTTTCAAATTAATTGGTTAAGCTGGACTAAGTTTAGAATTAAGGACTGTGATTTAAGTTGTAAACAGACCTGAAAGACTGCTGTGATTTTAAAAAATGGTGCAGCTCCAAACACCCCCAGTTTGGTATGGAACTCCTTAACTTCTGCTTTAACGTCACTTGGCCAGACTTGTTCTGCATTTTAAACCCATGGCAGTAAATGACAGTGATGCTGGCACCCTGTACGGTGCCTTGGCCAGACTTGTTCTGCATTTTAAACCCATGCCAGTAAATGACGGTGATGCTGGCACCCTGTACGGTGCCCACTTTTTGTAGCTTTCTTGCTGGGGCAAATTGCAACGAGCTGTCCCAGCTGTGCCAAAGACCCCTCGCGGGTTTTTCTACCAGTGCCGCAGCACTTTAGAGCCAAAGATTTCCTAGAAAACAGGCACGTTTTGAACCACCAGTGCTACTCAGCCCCATCACCACCACCCCGAAGGTAAACACTGAGAGCTGTGAGGATGATCAAGGGACCTGAACACCTCTCCTGTGAGGAAACTGAGAGAACTGGGGCTGTTCAGCCTTGAAAGGAGACGTATATAAACACCTGAAGGGATATTTATATATGTCTAGAGGAAGGGGACAATCTCTTCTCAGTGGTGCCCAGTAGTAGAACAAGGAATAATGGGTTTAAGTTGGAACACAGGAAGTTCCGTCTCAACATGAGGAAAAACTTGTTCCCTGTGAGGGTGACAGAGCCCTGGCACAGGCTGCCCAGATGTGAAGTCTCCTGCTCTGGAGCCATTCAAAACCCACCTGGACACGTTCCTGTGTGGCTGCCCTGGAGGATCCTGCTCTGGCAGGGGGCTGCGCTGGATGATCTCTAGAGGTCCCTTCCAACCCACAACATTCTGTGATTCTATCAAACACGCTCCGGTTTTACGCACTGCGCGCTCGAAACCGCCTTAAAAAGGCGCGAAACGCGTTTTCAACGAAGGTCCCTGACAGAAAACCCGGGGGTGACACGAAGCTTTAAAAAAAAAACCAAACACGGGGTGAA
>NW_009714228.1:0-11054 GCF_000703405.1 Apaloderma vittatum | reverse complement strand
TCCAACCCTGGCAATTCTATGATTCTATGATGTCGTATCTCAGGCTGCTGATGCTAGTGTCACATTACTGAAGATGCCTGTGGTGGCCCTTAGGATGGGGCAAAGGTGTAAGAGGAGGAGTGGCTCTGGGGAAAGTCACCAGTCCCCTTCTGGATGCGTTTCTGTCGGTGCTGGAGGGCAGCCTGCATGGCCTCGCTGTTGTTGGCTGGTTACACGCCCAATATTCACTGTCACTGACACAATATTCACCGTCATGGACATGGGCCTTGAAGTTCAGACGCAAATTTTCCAGGGGATTGGAATAATTGGAAACCTGTTTCTTCTGAAATAACCTCCAGCTTGATCAAATCTCTGAGCCAGATGTCTTCTGCCTTCCCTTATTTCGGGATGGTGAGAAGAGGGCAATTCTCTGTAATGTGGCAATACTAAAGAAGATGTACACAGCCCGCAAACTGTGAAACGGTTGCACAGCATTGGGATTGACATGGCATAGTAAGGAAGCAAAACTGTCAAAGGTTATTTTTTCCAGACCTGAGAAGCAGACAGGAGCTGGAATCAGTGGACCTCACAATGTCCTCTATGTCCCCTGCTTCTCTAATGCTTTGCCATGTGGATGTTGTCTCTTGGCACAACCTTTCAAGAAGATCATAGGCTTCAGGTCTGTGCTTTCCCAGATCGACTGAGCTTCTGACTTACAACACAGCTGGGCAGCTTCAGGGTGAGCATCGTGCTGTTGGCTCCTTTGGAAGATGAACTTGGGTGAACAGTGACCCGTTCATCCAGCTCATCTTGTTTTCCTGATTGTAACTTCAGGAGTGACACAGACATTTCCTGATGCCTTTCGAGTGCTCTGGAGGTGGCAGGGCTTGCTGTGCTCCCCACCTTATGCTCCAGAAACTAGCATCAGCAGCCTCCAAAAACATGGATATTTATTTTACTTAGAAATCTTTGCTCTTGCATTCTGACAGGGAAATGGGGTAGTTACAGGCTTGTTATGTTGTTTTTAGAGATGAAAAAATTAGTCAGGGATGTTTTCGATATATGAGCTTGCTTTGGCTGCAGGGATAGGGATTTTCCCTTGAATTAAGTGCTTGCTAATGCAGTGCTCTGCCACTCTGAGGGACAGCAGCTTGAATCCATGAAGGAACAAAATCACTCTCTATAGACATCTCAAATTGCACTGTACATATGGCATTACTTGCTTTCCAGGGTATTTCTCTAAGTCACCGTCTATTTTGCAATTTTCCCCCACAGTCATTGCTGTCTTTCTTATGATACATATAAGCAACCGAGGAAGCACTGTGTTTGTATGATTACATTAAGGCCTTTAGATTAATGGACAGTTTTATTTAGTGTCCTTCTGAAAAGAATGAATAAAAATCATCTGCACCTTTCGCAGTGCTGATGGGTTCTCCCAACTCAGGCTCTTCTTGCTCAGATCTCAGGACATCTACCCCCATGCCCTGAGTAGTTATTTTCAGCTGTGCAAATGAATATAGATGTATAATGCAGGTTCAAAAGCTTTGCGTAAGGAATTAAAGTCAATTACTAAGGTAGGCTTTCTGTCATGTGAATGTTGGAGGAACTTATTGTCACAGATGAACTATTTCAAATTTGACAACAAAGAGCTCTCAGCAGATATATTTTTTTTTCCTTCCTTCTCTTTCCCCCATGATTTTCTTTCATGATGCAACCATGTGTAATGGGCTCTTCTCTCCTGATCAACAAAGTTTTTGATGGTCGCTTTCCCCCATGATTTTCTTTCATGATGCAACAATGTGTAATGGGCTCTTCACTGCTGATCAACAAAGTTTTGGATGGTCAGATGTTATTCTAGTCATCTGAATTATGTCATTAACAGATTTAAGCAAAGAGCCCGATACCTCAGGGCAGCGTTTAAACCTTGGGGTTACACAGCAGTCTTGTCTTCTGTGCTACTGAAGATCAAATTTTTTCACTTTTCCTCCCCCTTTGTTTCCTCTGTTCAAGTAGTTCTTTACTGTCACAGCCTTCCTTTATTAAATTCTAGCCCTGTACTGGTCATCAGTGCAGTCCCCAAAGCACCTCAGCTGCAGTGGGCTGTGTTTAGTCCTCGTGTTACCCGTGCCCGTCACAAGAGTGTCTGCCAAATGAGATGGGAGATAATCAACTGGCAAATGAAAATGCTGTTCTGGAATGAGTGTGGGAGACTGCATCTCTGTGGGTGTGTTCCATGTATTGTTTTTACAGTATCTGTCCCAAATACCAAGCTGTCAGACAGTAGTTCCTCACTCTGCAGTAAAATTGGTGAAAATTTATCAATATCTGTCCCAAATACCAAGCTGTCAGACAGTATTTCCACAATCTGCAGTAAAATTGGTGAAAATTTATCAAAATTCCTAACGTGAGCTTGACAAGTAAATTAAAATGTGTGGGCTGACATGTACCCCCAAACCAATCCTTATACTCTGCCAAATCTGAACAGTTCACTTACTCTTCTCTTGGTTTTTTTAGCGCTTTTTCTCAGTAAGGATATAATTAAGATATAAAAGGTGAGCATGTTAAGATCTGACCAATTCACTAAAATACTGGTAACAAAAATAGACAACACCAGTAAGGATATAATTAAGATATAAAAGGTGAATGTGTTAAGATCTGACCAATTCACTAAAATGCTAGAAACAAAAATAGACAACATAGAAATGATACAAAACCTTACAATTCTGTTCCACATACCCCTTACATGACATAACGTCACCTGAAATAAGAAAGTGCATCCACTGCCTTTACAGGCAATGTCTTTGGAAATGGCCTGACTGTCAATTTAGGCAGAAAGAACCAGATCAGTATAATTTGCCCCACTGTGACTGGCCAGCCGAGCTCCTAGCCCAGCACTATCCTTCCCTCCCCTCTTCTCCTCCTTATAGGACCATTTCCAATTTGTATTTTGCCATCTCTTTCCTGTTGAGAGTGAGTTTTTTAGGTTGTTTTTCACATCTTCCAGCGAAGATTCATGGCCATAAAGTGGTCTATGTTAGCCAGGAGATCCCTGAGCTCTAACAACCCCTTGCTCTCTTTGCTGTGACCACGCAGTGACTCAGGCAGCCCAGACTTTCCCCTAAGCAGGTGGACTGTGTAGGCAGAGAGGGATCCAGTGATGTAGTGATTCCTATAGAGATAAATCTGTAGCATCATTCAGAATTCAAAAGCATAGACCTTTCGGGTGACTCACACACGTATGCTGCTTGAAACAAAAGACGTGCTTTGAAAGCTTCTTTTTTTGCTAGCAGTGGCTTTCGTTTTTCAAGGCACTGATGCAGCGTGTAGCTGAGATGCTGCTGCATTGGCTGCTGTGCTGGCTTCTGTAGTGTGTTTTCTATCTCAGAGCAGGAGTAACATTGCCTCAGAGCCCTGCAGCCCACCACAGAATACTTTGTCTAGGGCTCCTCAGTGTAGCAACCTGATGTTCCAAAAGGCTTGGTCATAGTCATATTTTACCAGCCAGAGTTCTACGAAGCCATGATAAATATTTCAGAAGAAATTAGAAGTTAATTTAGTGGCACTGCTCATCTCCTTGTTCTGGTATGTGATTAAAGAGGTGCCATCCAAGTGGGTAGGTCAGAAATAAACTTGGTTTGACAAGTGTCTCATTTAACAGCTCTTCTCTTGGGTATTCTCCTAGTTCCTTGGCTTTTTATTCCACGCTCAGCCAAAAATACAAAAGCAACTGCCAAAGGCTTTCTTCTCGGTCTCGTTTCAAACAGACCTTCAGAAAGGTGCAAACTGCCTGATGGTGATGCATCAGGAAACACGGCTCACAGGCAGTAGTTTGCCTCTTGATTTTCCTTGACTGTTCTACAGACTGCTGCCACTTCTCCTCAGCCAGAGGCTGATGGCAGCAGAGCTAGGTGGGAAGTCTGCTTTGGCATTCAGCTTGCAGAGCCAGACCCGTTGCAAGGACATCCTTTCAGGTCCTGTCTCAGCTGGCAGCAAGTGACTCCTGTTGCAGAGGCTGGCTCAGCACGCGGAAGCAGATTGGGTGAAAATCCTGTGAGTGGCATTAGGCACAGATAATATTTCTGCTTCTTTTAGGTCCTCAGTGTCCCTGCTTGTGGAGGAAAGAGAACAATTACATCACTGCTGGAAACATGTGACTCGGCCAAAGACTCATAGGAGAAATCACGCTGCCCAGGAGAAGAAAATGCTTTGCTTACAAAAAAAGCTGCTAAAACTAGCTAGGCTTTTCGTACTGCCTTCTAAAATACAGCCATCGCAGTCCACGGTGGGAGGGGATAAGAAGGGAAAGGTGACAGAAACAGAAAATGCTGAAAGGTCAAAATAAGGTGTTCCCACGGAGGGTACACGGCACGTTTGGACACCTGCAGCCCTCGCTCATTGGAGGCAGGACATAAAAGCCCAGCGGCGTTTGTTATTCCCTCTCAGGCTGGCGGTAATTGTGATGAAAATCACCACTGACGCTGAGCTAAAACTCTCTTCCTGCAGTCTCGTTGTGAGCTGTGCTCTTGCTCGCCGCTTTGAATGCGGCAAGGAGTGGACGCGCACACGGGAGTAGGGTGAGGAGGAAATCCTTGCTTTGAGAAGGAAACTCAGAGCAGTGCAGGCTTCATTTTCTTGTTTGCAAACGCAGCAAAGCTTAGCTCAGGGCTTCTCGTGACAACCTGTCTCAATCGCAGTTGTGTTATAAAGAAAATAAAAATGTGGTAATCACACAAACTCACTGCTGGATATCCCGGGCTCCCTCTTCTTCCAGAAACAGGCACTAATAGTAGCTCAAGTGTGCTCGTGGCTGTACTTTTGTCCCCTCTGTACATTGTTGATAATATAGCTTTTTTCTCCTTGGTATTTTTCTCACTGGCAGTGATTACTACATAGCCAGCCAGTGCCATTTTCCCTCTAAGTATAAAAGCTCCTTTCTTCCAAGATTATAAGCTTCAGAGGTGTCCTGTAAAGAAAACTGACACTTTGTTAACTATGCAATTGATGTGCACAGCTAGGTTGGTGTTTTCAGTGTCAAGCTAATCTTGAATGGCATTAAATGGAGGTTGAGAGGATAAGAACTTCTCTTCTGGAGTCATAATAAATGTTCTGCCTCATGTACTATGCTGAAAATAGAAAAAAAACAACACAAATGTGAAATCTACTAAGCGTTAGGATAAGGCAGTTATTCTTGCGGATTTGTGCTGTGGCTTCTTTGTCTGTAAAAGTAGTTTTCCTTCTTGCATCATACTGTGTTGCTGAGAAGCAAGATGAAGTGCTTGTTTCTCCTGTCCCTTATGCATATTGTTGCATGGACGGGGTTGCTGGGGAATTTTTAGGGGTGAGTGTGTTGTTTGATTTTTCTAAAGGGGACAAGGCACTTCCCAGTAGAGAGAGCTGAATTCCAGGGGACTGCTCCAAACTCAAACACTGTTCATTTCTCCAAAAAATTCTTAAAACCAGGCAGAATTAACATATATTCTACCTACTTCAGTCTAAAGCAAAGTCATCTTTTAGGGCCAACTGTTTAAGAGTTTCTGCCCATTACAATAATTTTTTACACCTGGTTAAACATCCCGCAGATTTTCAAGCAAAATCAGGGTTTCTATGTTTGTAATAGATTGCACGTAGTTTATGCATACAATATATACACAATGCAATATATGTACCTTTTAACGCTTTTTTTTTTTTTTAATTCTTGGCTGGTGTAATTTCCTTGCAATGTAGTTATTAGCGTATGTTCTTCTCCGTGGTCTGGTTGCTAAGAATATGCTCACAAGCCTCCCTAGCCCGTAGATGGGGATGGCAACATTTCCAGTCTTTTGGGTATAACTCCTGAAATGCAAAGTTCCAGCCACAAACCTTCTCATCCTATTTTCTCCCAGTGTCCGGCAGGGTCGAGGAGAGTCAGGCTGAGTTGATTGCTCCCCATCAACGCAGTTTCAAAGCCACGTCAAACATTCATCCCAAGTAGCCTGAAAATGTCAAGAGCTAGAGATCAATCAGAGCAAGAAGTTTTAAATAATTGTACCCTGGACTGCAAAGCAATATTAGTATGAGCTGTGTGAAGAGGAAAATGTGTGAACAGGGAGAAGAATTAAACTGGATTTTGTTTGTTGCACCCTCTGCTTGTCAGGTGTATTACTGTGAAGAAATGGGAACGAGCTGGCTGGTAAAATATCGTGTGAGCATTTAACTGTTTGCAAAACCAGCAGCTCTTTTCACCCATGCCTTTGCAAAATTGTGTGCAACATCTTGAGACAGGTAAAATAAGAGCTATGTGACATTGCTAATGTCAAGATTAACGATGGCTTAAAGTACCTTCAGTGGAGAGTTGTTTGCTATACTGAGCGTTACACCATGGCTCTGTGTGAGTTCCCACTGGAAGCTGCTGTTGGGAGAGCCAAAGGCTGTGCTCTTGTCTTGCCTGTATCCTCCAAACCCCTGACGACAGCATAGTTATTGTACTTTACGGGAAAACTTTGAAGAGAAAAACTCGAGTTTTCTATTTTTCATTTCTTTATTGCTACCACTGCAGTTTTACCTCACTTATAAATTATGCACTCTTTGCCCTCTTGAAATTGTCTGGTTTCTGAGTTTTCTACTTTCCAAATGTGGTTGTTTTTTTTTCGTGTGTGTGTGTCTTTTTACACCGCTTTAGGTCACTTTGTACGGTACGTGACTCTGAGTGCTATTTATGGGGATTTGATTTATTGCCTTATTCTCTCAAATCTAGACAGTCTATTTACGTATGTTGTTTTGCTCAGAACCACATTTTCCTCATAAACTAGTCTAACTTGGTTTTGAAGAGAAGGTCTTTTGGAAAAAGATCTACCTCACACATAGTCTTGAGGACTTTTGCGAAGAGGGAACCAGTTCAGCCAAACTGATCTTCCTCACATAATTTTTTTCTTTATTTATTTCAAATAACATTAGAAGGCTGCACCACTCTGGTTTCAAGATTTATTTCCCCGAGTCCTAAAATGTAAGTTGTACAGCAGTAGATCTACTCAATTTTTGTACAACAGATGGCTGATGGGAAAGATCATCACAATTGGTCAAAGAACGTGGGATTTGGCTGCCTACAGGAAGATGCCTAATAAGGCTGCCTTGATGCAACACAGGACTTCTTAGAAACCAAACTCCTGGTTACCACGGGTTATTTGAAAAGGCATTAGATGCGTATGTTTAAACAACTGAATATCCCAGTTGTATCGTGCCAGTCTCAGAAATACATTACGTAAGTAGAGGTTCAAACACGATTGTTCAAGGAGAAAGGGACCCCATCCTATCCCTCTTCTGCATCTGCAAATGAGGTGTCTCCTGCTGCAGGGAGCCCGTGTCCACAGCTGGATGAGAGAGTGACAGCAACTGACTGAGCCTTTGGGATGCTCGGGAAATAGAGAACTCGGAGGCAAAATGGAATGATTTTTCTCACCATCCTCTGTTCCTGACCTAAATACACTTCAAAGGTGAGGCTGAGGACAGCATCACCCGCACCTTAAGTGAATGCAGTTCTATTGATTCCGAGGGAGTTGTTTCCATGCAAAACAGACTTGAGTAACCCAGCAGTGAAAGAACCCTTTGGAAGTAAAACTAGTGGCTGTTTTAAAAACATTTGAAAAATACCCACTACTGACTTTTTATGTCTGCTTTAGGATCAACTCTAAGCAGCTGCTTTTGTAATCTAAGACTAGAGTGGAAGGAATTATGAGCACTGTGTAAGGTAATGAACCTCTGTATAAACTGCCTGTCTCGGAGAATATGTGTCTACATGTTAATAAGGCCAATATGCAGGGAGAAAGCACCTTGAGTGCTTCGTTTCACTTTTTTTCATGCCTCATTTTGGGCCCTGTGGATGCTCTGATGAGATCTTACCTACATCCTGGATGTGTGGGAGTCGATTCTTCCTCCAAATTGTCTGTCGTTATCCTAGCAGGAGGTTTGCCCAGTAGGCTGATGCAAATTAACGATTAGACAAGGCTTTTCATATATTTTCTGCTTTGGATTATAGCTACTTGGTTTCACAGTTGAGATCAGCTTTGTATCAGTTTATCTGCATCAAACATAGAAAAGTTGTCCTTGATTTACGCGAAAAGAAGTTGAGAAACAAGGCATAAGTCTTTTATCATTCAAATGAGCTGGAGAAACACGGCTTTTCCATTCTAACGTAGCTTCTTCTAGACATAGAGTAAGCACTGCACCTGCCCTCCCTGCTTCGGTGTTAACGATGGGGAGCAGCAGGGCACTGCAGAAAGGGCAGGGGCCGAGGCTCAGCTCACCTTAGACTGGCTCTCTGCCTTTCCATCTCCTCTCCTCCTGTGGATAAACTTCAAGACAGGACAGCCTATTTCTATGCAAAGACAAAGGGGGAAGCCTTGATTAATTTTGAGTCTCTGGCTGTATTATACAAATTACAGCCATGTGCAAAGGCTGCTGGTTTTAGTGATCTGGCATTGCTCATTTTGGAGGTCGCCGTCCACTAAAGCATGCGGAGAAGGCGTGTGTGCGAGCCTGGGGTGCTCAAAGCGTGGGTTATGCCTGGCGAAAGGGTTTGTTATTGTCGTGTGAGCGGTTGTTCGTGTAGCAGTTTCATTATCCAGCAGCAGAATCAGCCTGTTGAGCACAGAATTTGTTCCCAAGGGAATTGTTTCCTGGCCTCTAATCAAGTGGATGTTTTTTAATGCCATAATATCAGATTATTCAGTGTTTTCATATGGGTACTCTACAATGTTTTTCTATTGTTGCAACATCAACATTTCATTAAGCTGAATGTTATTATGCAGTTTCAATTATCTGAGTCTTGTTTCTGCAGACATTTCTAACACCTCTGTGCTAAAGCTAAATGTTTAGTTTATATATTTATCTGCCTTGTGTAAAAGAGAGGGAAGCTTCTAGTTCTAGCCAAGCAGTGGAGAACTGCCCCCAAAATATGTCTAGAAGGTTATCCTAAGCTATGCATATAAATTCCTTAGTAGAACTGCTGGTTTATTATACCTTTGCATCTGAAGACAGGACTTCAAATTTAAGTAAAACTAATAGTAAACATAGCAACTTGAAGAAGTAATATAGTCTGATGACTCATGAAATGCCTCTGGGCAAAGCAACCTGCTTACGACATAGAAAAATATTGAGCAGGGTTTTTTTAATGAACTAAAAATTACTGTTTGGAGTTTAGATCAGATGGATCCCTATTGGTATTCGACACAACTGCTGCAGACACTGCAGCAATTAGGAAAAGGATGCAGGCAGCAAAGACTGTCCACTTTCATGGAGACTGTTGTATGCACGCTTCAGTTTTGTTTCTTTGGGACAGTGCCTGTGTTTTGAGATAAACCAAAACTAAAGGCTTGATCAAGATGGGGATCAACAGAGGAACCCACAGATTTGTTACACACACACTCACCCTATACTAGTGAGAGGACAGGTGCAAAGCAAGCGAAGAGAGTAGATCAAAATGATGGCTAGTGCTGGCAGCGATCTCAAGCAGGAAGGCTGTTTGGGAAGCAGCTTGTGGTGCAGTTCAGTGCACGTCAGTGGAGGGGCTGCTGGGTCCTGGCTCTGTGAGCTGAGCCCCAGGCAGCTCATTTTCTCAGCCTTTCATGGCAGACTTTGGGCCATCCAGATGGGCGACTTGGTCCAAGACAAAACCAAGGAAGGCACTGTAGCTTTGGGGCTTTGGAGGGTGCGGAGAAACAGTCGATGAAATAGCTGTTTACAATAGAAATAGCTGTTTACAGTAGAAATAGCTGATTAAGGGAGCGGAACATCTCCCTGGTGAGGAAAGGCTGAGGGAGCTGGGGCTCTGCAGCTTGGAGAAGAGAAGCCTGAGGGGTGACCTCACTCCTGGTTATAAATATGTCAAGGGGGGATGTCAGGAGGATGGAGCCAGGCTCTTCTCAGGGATGTCCAGTGACAGGACAAGGGACAGTGAGTGCAAGCTGGAGCACAGGAGGTGCCACAAAAACATCAGGAGAAACTTCTTGGCTGTGTGGGTGCCGGAGCCCGGTCCCAGGCTGCCCAGAGAGGGTGTGGAGTCTCCTGCTCTGGAGACTTTCCAACCCGCCTGGACGCGTTCCTGTGGGACCTGCCCTGGGTGACCCTGCTCTGGCAGGGGGTGGCACTGGGTGAGCTCCAGAGGTCCCTTCCAACCCCAACATTCTGTGATTGTGTTACAGTAGAAATAGCTATGACAAGTCAGAGAGGGGCTTTATTCCTGTCCTACTACCAACATTTGTGTTTCCAACACCTAAGAGAGCATTTATATGAAAACCCCAAACTAATTTTATAATTGAAAACAATTGCAGGAGGTAGGCTAACTCTGAATTTCCTTTCATCAGTTAATAACCCATTCAGACTTTTTCCTGTTTTCTGACCAGTGCTCAGAAACATATTTCCTGGTCCACTGCAAATCCTCTTTGAAATCCCACTCAGATACATCTTTTGCCTTCTTGCCAGTGATGTCTCTGTAAGTCCTGCTGGAACTGTGCAGCCTGTCTGTGCTGAATGAGTGTTTCTCACTGAGCGATAGCCTTGATTTTCATTGTAATTTTTATCTGAATAGTGTGGGGCATCGTGCTGGGTGTCGGGGGCATGAATATCTTTAGATACTTAGAATATTTTGCCAAATATTGTATCATTTTTTACTGCTTTGAAATAATGCAGGTAGTTTAAATATTAAGTAACCATCACAAACTCTGTGATAGAATTTTTGTTGTGTGTCTTCACAGAGAATTTTATACATAAAGAATTGCCTGCTTCAATCTGTATAGTCTTCACAGAGGAAAAACAGCCTTGAGAATGCAGTGGAGCTGTGCTGATGGACTAGAGCAGCCAGGACACTGACAATCAGGGAAAGCAGCAGGTGATGAGAATATTCTGAAGTAATTTACTACACCATAGGCATTCAGATAGGTTCTTCATCAGAAATGGGCTGAGCTGCTAAACAGGCAGACCATTAAAAATGCCAGACTGGGTCTGAAGTCAAATAGACCTTGTCATGGAAGTAGAAATCTGTTTCGTATCCCCATACAGATTTCAAAATGAGTAAAAGACAAAAAAAAAAAAAGAAAAGGAAA